>NC_056739.1:1204850813-1205113313 GCF_019279795.1 Protopterus annectens | reverse complement strand
GAAGTGAGAGAGAGAGAATAGAAAAAAATTAAGGGAAGAGAGGAAAGCATAGTTAGAGAGTGATTTTTAAACTGTGTTCATGACTGAGTAGAAAGAGAATGCCAGGAAGTGAGTGTCAAGGGCAGGGGAGCTTGCTACCAGTACATCATGGCACATCATTTTTTTGTTTTAATTAAATCGCGCTACTGAATAAAGGGTCATATAGCTATTTCACCTAGTATTTCCAAAGACAGCATTTTACTGACGTTTACATAAGGCAAGTTACTGTGTGCTAAATATGTATACAGTGCCAACTTAAACCTCGTCAGTGCTTTGTATAGGTTGCATTTGTCAGACACTTTACACTATGGTCTGTACGCTAGCAGCCTCTGTCAGTGCCTCTTATTAGTAAGTGCTTATATTAGTACAGTGTCATTAATAGCTAAGTATTTTAGAATAATGACAGTATTAACTAGTAGGTACTTCTCCTGTATGTGATATAAGTGCAGTTATTGAAGCATGTAATGTTATTAACCTTGAATGCAGGATACATCTGTAGCTACTGCATTGTCTGTTGTAATCTGCCTTTCATTATACCTCCAGCAGTGCAAGGCCACGTGGCTTGTGTTTTGTTAATCAGTGTATGAATCTGCACAACATGAGAATATTATGAATCTAGATTTTTCAGTTTCCATTCGGGTTCTGCTGTCATCCAGTGGTATGCTTTAAGAATTGAGCATTAAAAGGTTATAGGTTCATAGAATGTTACTAGGCTGACGGTCCTAGAGCCCTTAAAAGCCTAGCTATATTTATCCCGAGTTGCCCCAATTGGTGGTTAGATGAGTGAAGTTCACAGAGGTAAGGGTTTATGGTAGTTAATGACTTCTGCTGACCTGAAGGGACATGGGCGCCACCCCAGGACTGAATTTACAGTCACCCATCCATTGATCTAGGTTATGTTTGAAGAGGGTCAGAGAGGGGCTCTGTTTCATGTGAATTGGAAGCTTTTTTCCAGAGAAGTGTCAGTCTCTGAGAGATGTAGCTGTCTCTCCAGCATGACCTGTTCATGTCAGAGGCTAGGTTAAGATCCCTGAAGAGAGTGACCCTCCTGCAGTTTGATTTACAAATGTGTAGCATTTCCATCAGGGCCAGGTCAGAGAATGCCCTGTAAGCCAGGCACAGGTCACCCCTTAGTGACCTGTAGAAGACAAAATACAGTGACATTGCTTTGTCTTTCCGCATAAGAATTCTTTTGTGTACCCTGTAATTTCTTAGAAACATCTCTGGTCTGTCCATTTGTTGCAGGTGTCTGGTGAGGTACATCCAAGAGGGAGCATTGTACTTAATTATTGGTCTGTTGAGGGCTGAGTGTACTGGCATTATCACATCCTTAGTTTTAGATGCATTGGCTTTATTTATAAGATGCACCATATACAGTAGAAGGATTTCCTTACTGTTGTGGATATTTGGCGGTCAAAGTTCAGATTGCTATCAACCTGAGTACCCAGATCACGTACCATTGGGTCTATACTTAGGGAGATGCCATCTATAATGTAATTAGCAGGGTGTCACCTTTCCCAAAGAGAATAATAATGCTTTTTTTCATTTAGTTGTAATCCGTGGCTTTGGCAACAATCATATGTCTGCAATATACTAACATTGTTGGGGGACTCGATTGTTTTCATTTGCATTCATCAGCAAACTTGGACAGCTACAGACCATCCAAATTTGCCTGGACTCGTGAGAAATAAATTTTGAACAGTAAGGGGCCCAGCACAGAACCCTGTGGAATGCCACTGGTGACTGGTCTTTTGCTAGAGGTGAAGTCACCCACTTGACAGTATGTGTTCTGTCAATGAACCAGTTGGCTATCCATCTGATAATGTAGGAGTTAATTTCTGTAAGATCAGGTGTCATTCAGATGTATAAAAATGCAGTATTCTCTTTGCATAAGTCTAGAAATGTAGCCATATTAAAGCAGGCCTTCATAGTGTGCATACAGTTTCAGTGAACACACTTTGTCAGTGAAAATAAGCTTCAGTTAAGAATACTGATAGGAACAGTTTGTGCAGTACATTGAGAACAAACCAATCTTAGAAGACTTGGAAACCAAGGCTAAATAGGTGTGTAGACATTTACAGGCTTTTGGTATCATTTGGAAATACTTCAGACACAGTTAATTTGGACTGTTATGCAGAAAGTCAGAGCAGTACAGACACTCAAGTATGAGTGCAGAAGTCAGGTCAAATATCTATCATTCAAGGATATTAATTATACTATTCGGGAGGAAAGGAATGTGAAGAATATAAATGCAGAAGCTAAGGACTATTTCAGTTTATCAGCACTATTATTGGAGGCAGTATTTGTGTATTGTTGACATCTACCTCCACTGTACATAATAAAGCATTTTTAACCAAACTACAGTGCTTGCATACTTTTTTCTGAAGAGTTGACTCATAAAGGAGAGATTCACACCTGACCAGCACATGTTTTGGTAATTAACAGAGAGACATTCTTTCCAGTCTCGTTACATTTCTTTCAGTTATTTCTAGTCCATACCAGTATTCTACAGTCATGTCAATTCTTACAATGGTGAGCCACCATTGATGGGGGAGGGTCAATAGGTAAAGTAAATCCCAAAACCCCATAACAACTTTATCAGCAGTCAGACTATGTGCATCCTACAAAGCAGCAGTGTTTGTTTGGAACACTACTTCAGAAAAATCTACAGTAAAGTCTCAAAGAACTTCAGAATGCCTAAGATACCAGTGTACAAGACATTATCCAGTTAACAACGTATCAGAAAACTTCACCATTTCCAAAGCAGACAACAGACTTTCAAGTTTCCAGTGTGATGTCACATTTCCAAAAAAAATCCTTAAAAGACAGAGTTTTTAAAAAGCTTTGAGACGCCAGGCCACCTTCTTAAGCAGCTTCAGCTTTCCTTATTTAAGCATTCATTTTTCTTAAATGCATTTTCTAGCCAGTCAGACAGCAAATCTCTCAAAGGTTTAAATATGTCAGTAAATGGTATACATATGTCAAACAGTACTTCTGCAGTAAAGGCACCAGTAAGTTAAAAACTGGGGAAAACAGTCTAAAAATCTGTGATCCACTCACTCAAAACTGCACTCTCCCTCCTTAACATCCCCTACTTTCTCATACCTTAATCTACTTTCTGGCCTTAACTCACTCTTCTCACTAGCTCTCTCTAATCTTCCTTGACTACTCTTTCTACTGTCTTCTAAAATCTATTAAGCAAATTGCCTCAGAGAAACATTCTATTGTTATTGTCTTGCCTTCAAGCAACTACATCATGATAAAACTGGGATTTTGTAACCACTTACCCTAAAAAATATACTCACCTTAATGACTTATTTCTTTTTGTACATCTTGAAATAGTTATGCTATACTTCTGATTATTGACACTGTATAACATTGTATTGCAACTTAATGCCTTGTAATAATCCTGTAACATTGCTGTTTAATGCTAATTTGTAATGAAAATTGTATGATATGTTGGAGCCTTTCTCCCCAGGCCTCTGCTGAAAAAGGGCTCTTCAGCTCAGTCGGACAATCCCGGTCAACAAATGTAAAATAATAAATAAATAAATAGAGAAATGTTCATTTAAATGTCAAGTTTTTCATTCAAGAATGTTAACTCTTTCTAGATGCAAATTAGTTAAATCTCAGAAGCAGACTGTAATAAGTAGGCAACATGTTCACAGAATGAGTCAGCTTCTTTCAGTATGGGTTCAGACTTAAATAACATAAATTCTTGTTTAGAGAAATCAGTGTAAATGCTGCAGCACATGTAATTCAAAATACAGAGTTAAGTTGCAGTGTTACACATACAGATGAAAACACAGTGTATGTAACATGCAGATTTCCAGACGAGTTGAAGCAAACATTGGCAGTCTTTCAAGTTCATGTTGTTTCAAATACAGATTTTCAGAATGTAATAAATTCTAGTTTTTCAGAAGCCAGTGCCAATATTAAGCTGAGGGGAGATGAGATGGATCACAGTGCAGATTTTATCAGTTTGATAAAGAAAACACCAGCATAAATGATATACGGACTTCAGGGCAAAATAAAAAAGAAATGCATACCTTAACTCGTCAGTGTTGTTACTAGTTCTATAAAAAGGACAAGACCACCAAAGCCAGCTTCAATGTTTGTTTAAATGCATTTCAGTTATCTAAACAAAAGTGTTTTTTAAAATTCAAATGTGTATAAACAATTGTATAACAGTACTAGTTTTCAGTTTAAATATGTTTCAGTTATCTGAAATATTTAAAGTTAATACAACAAATGTGCATTTAGAGTTAAAGTATGCAAATGTTTTTATGTTTTCAGACAATTGTATAACAGTTGTGCTAGATTTCAGTTTGTTTTTATCTGTTTTCAGGCAATGCTGACAGAAAAAATGTATTCCTTTACTAATAGTTTAGTTTCCAGAATATATTTACCAGGTTCCAGTTTGTTTTTACAGTTTTGTTTCCCGAATGTAACATCTACCAGATTTCAGTTTATACTTTTATCTGTGCTGAGGTAACACTGCCAGGAAATGTATTCTTTTAATATTAGTTTAGTTATTTTTCCAGTTTATAACATTTATACACAGCTATTTTGGATGCTTAGTATAAATACATATTTTAATGTAAATTTCAGTCATGTTTCAGAATATGACATTCATTACAACTTGCAGTTACATCACACTTCACATTATTCAGTCATTAGTTTTAAGGGTAAAATGAGATAACTTATTTTAATAAGCTTGTTAGAAATAATTATCTAAAGAATAATTAGTAATAGTTATTTAATATGCTTATAGGCTTAATTTGTTAATTAATTTACAGTTATGCAATTTACATAATTATTAAACATTAAAAAATTATAAAGGTACTGACAGGGTATGTAAAGGTATAGATCTAAAATACAGAAAGCACAGGTTTAAGTAAAAATACTTCTACTATTACAGCATGTAGATATTTGCAGGATATTTAAGGCAATTTTAAAAGTCAGACATCTATTACAACACATAGAAATTCAAAAGATAAATAGGGTTATTAGTAAATCTAGCTGAAGATTTACAGACACAAGTTAATACAGTTTGTGGTAATTATGCATCAAGATATATATATATATATATATATATATATATAGAGAGAGAGAGAGAGAGAGAGAGTATAGGTGTAAAAAAGAGTTTTCCAGTTACAGCATCCAAACAGGCCGTAAATGCTCAAATGACAACTAGTGGTAAAAATTAAAATTGCAAGTTTATTTACCAGATAGATAAAACATATTTTATATTGCTTGTAGTGATCATTGTATTATTCTTTGCAGACCATATTAATAGGTTTATAAAGTAATTACAGAAGTAAATGCCATTTCAGTAATTTGAGAGACAATTGTTACTGAATAAAGCCTACATTAAAACAGTTAGTAAAACAGACATTGCATCGGCCTGAAAATATAAGATTAGGCCTGTATTTTAATTTTATAGTTTATATTTTAAAGTTACTACAGAAATAAGATACCTGTGTGTGTTTAGGTATCTTCAGGAGTAATCGTAAGATCAGGTATCATTTAAATGTTCAGAAATACAATATTCTCTTTGCATAAGTCCAGAAATGCAGCCATATTAAAGCAGGCCTTCACAGTGTGCATAGAGTTTCAGTGAATGCACTTTTAATCACTGAAAATAACCTTCAGTGAAGAATGCTGATAAGAACAGAATGTGCAGTGCATTGAGAACAAACAGATCTTACAAAGGCTTGGGAACCAAGACTAAAGAGGCGGGTAGACATTTTCAGGGTTTTGGTATCATTAGTTAGTTTGGACTGATAATGCAGAAAATCAGAGCAGTACAGACAATCGAGTATGAGTGCAGAAGTCAGGTCAAATGTCCAGCATTCCAGAATTTTATTTATATTATTCAGGAAAGGAATATGAAGAATATAAATGCAGAAACTAAGGACCATTTCAGTTTATCAGCACTGTTATTGGAGACCGTATTCAGATATTGTTGACATCTACCTCCACTGTATATAATAAAGCTTAACTACAGTGTTCACAGACTTTATTCTGAAGATTTGGCCCTTAAAGGATAGACTGGCACTTGACCAGCACAAGTTTGGGTAATTAACAAACACAAACATTCATTCCAGTCTCTTTCAGTTATTTCTGGTTCATACCAGTATTCTGTAGTCATATCAATTCCTACAATTCCCAGTTGGAAGAGTTTCTCTATAATATCTGAGTGGGGGATTGTGTCAAATGCCTTGGCTAGGTCAAGTAGGTGGCATGCACTGACTTTCCCTCATCCAGGGCCTTGGAGACTTTTTCGAATAAGTCAACCATGTTTAACAAGCATGATCTACCTTTAACAAAACTGAACTGGGTTGGATCCACCATTTAGAGATTACCTATGTCCTTGCTAATAAGGTCCGTAATGATTCTTTCCATGGGCTTGAAGGTGAGGCTAGTCAAGCTCATAGGCCTGTAATTCCCAAGGTCAGTTGATCATTTCTTTTTGTGCAGAGGGATTACTGCTGCTATCCTCCATTCTGCTGGAACATAGCCAGGCTATGGTTAAACAAGCAAGGATCCAAGTGCCTCTGCTAGGTAATGTTTTAAGTTGTTTAAAAGGCAACCTGGGATGTTGTCTGGTCCTATTGATGCCATGTTTTTGGCCTTGGAGAGCACCAAGATGACCTGCTATCTTGAGATAATAGGCTGGGAAATGGCGGCAGGTATACTTTGGGGGGTGACTGGGGGAGACAGGGGTGTGAAGTGTGCTCCAAATCTGTCAGCTAGCAGGTTGTCTGTTACCTCTGGTTAAGTATGGGTGATGCCATCCACAACCAGTTCAGTGCATAGCTGACTTAGAAGCTAGCATTGTAATACAGTAGGCATTCTAACTTTATCAAGACCTTGAACATAGTACAACAAATGTTCTAATTGATTACACAGCATATTATTCCTTTCAGCAGTAGGAACACCCGATTATCCGTATGACTTAATCAAGCTGTTGATTAGATCAAATGGAAATCAGTTTTACCACTTGCAAGTGTGCATATAGTCTTAGGCATAGTCACCCAGGAACAATCAGTTTAACTGTGTAAACTATAAAATTTAAAAACAATTGTGTAGCCACATTTATAATTTAAAACAAGCATTTAATTGATCGGTTTTAGTACACTATGAGGAATTTGTTCATTTTTACCTTTTATATGGGGAAGCTGTGGGCTGGAGAGGTTGTCCAATGCTGCTTCAACCCAAGACAGTATTTGTGTTTAAGATAGTGGGTTTTACGTTGTATGTTACTATATGCCTTTCCATCATTCTCCATAAGTATACACCTGATTAAAAAATTCAGAGAAAAAAAATGCAAAGCTCACTGTTAGAGGGTTTGGTGTTTTCAGATTTTGTGGTACCTGGCAGTACAGAAACCATTGTTGTTTCAAGCAGGATGCCCTCCCCAAGTATCATCCATCTCCACTCATAGTGTAGCTCTTAGTTTACTTGATCCTCCTGAATCCTCTGACTTTGGTTTTGGAGAGACAAAAGCAACTAGTTAATCTTTCAACCAATAGGCTGTCCACTTGGATGAAGAGATGTCTTTTGTCACCCCCAGTTGGTTAGCTTGCAGGTGGTCCTACCCTAGCTCATGCATGTGTTACAGACCTCAGACATTTCTGCCTGCCCTGACCTTGTAGAAGGCTTGATAGTTGTCAGGCTGTGTCAGGATAAGCAGCACCTTAAGTATGTTTCTGCATGTCCATCCTCCTTTGAATAACCCCTCTTCTATTTAAGACTTAGCTTTCACAATTCATCAGCTTGCCCATCCACCATTCAACCCTGCTTGTTCAGTAGTACTGAAGTTCATCTCTAGATTGACACTTTTTCTTCACACACATCAAATTTGCTCACAGAATCATGCAGATTCAAGTGATTAGATGTAGGGAGCCATGTTGGGCCTTCGTGAATTAGGTTTACAAACTTTTGTTTCCTCCCAAAAGTGGTTCCATGGTTGTCCTTAAGCCATGTCAAGTTCTACTAAGTTCCATAAGAGAAGAATCTCAGTTTCCTTTGCTTTAATGAGAGGAGGGGGTGTCAATATGGTAAACATATCCATTTATGCTGACTTTACTGTCTTTTGCTATCAGACAGCAAGCTGCTGTCAGCAATTGCTGTTTTAAAGTCTTGCCTACAAGAGCCATGACTGTGCTTCCATTGCTTGCTTCAGGGTTTCAGTACTGCTGTTGGCTGCAAGTCATCCGTAAGACATACTGATAGGTCAGTTTGTCACCACCTCTACTCAGTGCCATTGCAGGCGGGCATTTGGCATGGGGGGGTGTTAGGTGACACTAAAAAAAGAAAAGTGCTATTGTATACCAACTGCTAATGAGGACCTCACTTATTCTCCAAAATGTTAGATAAGGACTTGTCTCAAGGTTTGTGTGTGTGTAAGTATAGAAAGGTGAAACTGTGTAAGAAAAGAAGAGGCTTAGAGGAAAGTTTGAATGTGCTTAAGGCCTGTAGTGAGAGGGGAAAACATTTTTTGTATCATTCTGTGGTCCTTATTCCGGTTTAACTTTCTGAAACACTCATTTCATGCATTCTGTGCTTTAGATGTGTTCCAGTGTAAGTTGGGACCATGTTGTCCATGAAGGGAGGTCCTCACCACTAGCATGAGTAGAAGTGATAAAAATAGAGAGTGGAGATGCATGGTGGTTAAGACTGAGAGACCTTTCTTGTTAAGATTCCCTAATTTTCCATGAGTGAGTGTTTGCACATTGGCATGGTATGTATTCATCGTAGGCATCTTTTACATGCTAATATGTACAGCAAGGCTAATGATTTGGTGGTGTAACATTGGCTCTAGGCGATGATCACTGTTGATGTGACACCCTAACCCCATGTGCAAAATAGGAAAAGGGGGGATGGTGCTGATGTACAGATGTAGCTGCTACATGCTGATAGTGGATGCATCTGAGGCTTTGCTCTTCAGTGCTTTTAGCTAACCTCTGCCTGGGGAGGGTATTTCTGGGGCTACAAGTTTCCAAACCACTTTATCAAGAAAGTTGAGCTTGGGGGACTTCCAATATGGCTGCACATTAAGTATCAGCTTAATTGTAGCTGCCCCAGTGTGAAAACAGAAACTCAGCAGAGAAGGCCAGTACACTTGTGTTTATGGGTAAATTTCAGTAACTGGCTAGTAAGTGTGCTGCCTGGATGCCAGAAAAAAAATACAAAGGATCTGGAAAAAAATCAGCTACAAAAAGTGAAGAAGAAACATTGACTGGGGTCCAGACATGAATTCCAGTAACCTACAGGAAGATACAAGACAACTGCACACAGACCTGATTAAAATAAACGAAACACTGATGGAATATGTTAACACAAACAAGAAACTTTAAACAAATATTCAGGTGAGGTGATTGTTAAGGTAAAACTTTTTTAAATAAACACAGTCTCTCAGCAGTTCAAAGTACAACTCTTATTAAAGCAGGAAAACATATATGTGCGGGAGACAGTACTCAGAATGCCATGGCTCCCTGAACAAAGAATTCACACAGATTATATAGAAAATCTTGTCATGATAATAAATTTTATCTATGAAACCATTGGTAGCATCCACCAGAAATATAACAAAATAGCACCTTTCATCCATCAGAGCACTACTCTATATCCAATAGAAAAATGCCAAGTTGGAAGAAATTGTATTTCATACTTGTTATCTATATTTTGTCCTATAAGGAATAACCATCTGTTCTGCTACATGCCTGCAAGGAAAGAGGGCCTCACGCTAAGGTTCTAGAAACTGCGAGAAGTTTCTTTCCAGTACTTTTCCATGACTTCAGGATACTTTTGCAGTCACGTATACTAACCTGCTGACATACACATGCATTTAATTCCTTTCAACCTCTACAGCCCCCCTTTGATGCTAAAAAAGCATCACACTAAAAACTACTTTTCAGAGACCAAAAACATGTTCATACATTTTACAAATTCCTTCAAAGACAGCATTTTCATTTTCCACAAAACCTTCATTGGTACACTTTGTGAATGGCATATTTTCAAAATTATTAACATATACATTTTGAAATGAGATAGAAGATCGAGATGCAATACGTTTACGTTACAAATTTTTACATAAAAATAAAAGCAAAAATAAAGCCATAATAATAATGGGAATCAACATTATAAATTTTAGAATACCACCACCCTATCCAGAGGATAAATTAGTGAACCATGTCCACTGTGAGCTATCAGCCTCTTCAGTATTAGACAGCTCAGCCACTTTTTTGATAATTTCCAAATGATTACATATGGCGTGCTTGTCATCAGGAATAAGCATACAGCATTCCTCCTGCATGAGCGCTCGCATACCCCCTTTTGACACAAGCACAAAGTTAAGTGCCATTCTGTTCTGCAGTACTACAGCATGCATAGCACTCAGCTCCACAGTTATAAGATTCACCGCTTCAAATGTTGCATTACTGAGTACTTCTAGCAACTTAGATAACTTTCTTAGCTCCCATATAGCTTTTGGAGCTCTATAAACAGGAGCTCAGCCTGCCCCAAAAATAACAATTTCACCAAGGTCCATATGAGAAACTCCTTTAACACCTATTTTTTCTAACTCGTGATGTTTAATCCAAGAAGCATCAGTTTTATCAATAGGATTATTTACAGTTTGAGTCTCTCGGACATTCCAGATCTTTCCGCTAGGCAAATAATTTGTGTCTTGGATAGCTGGAACAGCAGTTCCAAAAAAACAGCTGCCTTCCCAATTAGTTGAGACATCTGTAGGCCTTTTTCCCCACAAACAAAGTAATAGCCTTGTTCTAATGCGTATACATATGGATTTGAGTCTTCATTAATTATTGTTGGGTGCCTAAATGGGCTAAAATATTCGCATTTTCATGAACAAGTATCATCGTCAGTCCCATTCTCCAAAGGCCCCCAACATATTATTCCTTTGGCTTCATAGCTAGACAGTTTACTAATTAATGTAATATTGTATTTACTATATCCTACAGTGTGGGTGCCATTGTACTGAAAACAAAAAAAAAAAAAATCCTTTGAAATGTTCCTGCAATGTGAGGGCTACAGGTTTAGTTCTCATCTTTATCATTCCTCCCCTTTTTCATAATGCCTGTCGAGTCTCTGAAACATTATAAGGAAATATGCTAGATAGAATAACAATATGTGCAGCTGGTATAGCAGCACATACCTAACAATTGCTCACATTGAATGTCACTGCATAAATCTGTAAGATAGCATTAAATGTATTAAACGAAAGATGCCAGGCAGCCACAGTTTGTTCACGCTTAGGTGCTGTAGATTTGGATACTTTACTATAAAAAGGCTGAACAGTACTTACAGTCTCCACAGAGATCAAAAAGTGTAACAACAAGAAAAAAGTAACAGTGGCATTCATTAGGACAGCAATCACACAGGAAGAGCAGGCTAGGCGGGGTCAGAATGAATTCTCGCAGATGCCCAGGCACAGATAGGGTTTGTGATGAGTAGCTTGCTGTTGCTGCTGCTGGATGCCATATAAATTTCCCATTTATTGAAGATTTTATCTCTGTCCCGTGAGTGGCGCTTGATCACCTGGTTCAAGGGAAATGTCCTCCTCCTCTGGGTTTACAGCGTTAATCATCACAGTTCTCTTCCAACTCTGGTTTTTCATCTGGTGTCAGAAGACTGGTCCAGCATCCAACAAGGTGTCAGCAGGGTCAGTTGAAGGGAATGGGTTGATTTCCTTCAGTTGAGACTGCTTTTTTTTGAACATGGGAGACATGGATCCAGGTTGGAGACCCTTCAAGTTGAACTGCTGTTGTGGTAGTGAGGAAGACCAAGAAAGGACCCTTCCAATGAGGCTGCAACAAAGTTTTTCTGGAGAAGGATCGAACATACACCCAATCGCCTGGTTGGACAGCATGGATAGCTTCTGGATCAGGTTGGAGTTGGGCTGTAGCAACCTGCGAATGATAGTGCTGCAGAAGAGAAACAAGAGACATGCAATATGAGAGCAACACATCGTCAGTCAGTTGTAATTCTAAACTAGCTGGAAGGGGTGTGGCTGGCATTCTCATGGGTCTTCCCATTAAAATTTCATAGGGCAAGAATTTTCTGGGAGCACTAACTGCACTTTGAAGTGTAAATAGCACCAGAGGCAGAGACTGTGGCTATTTTAACCCTGATTCTGCAGTAAGTTTAGCTAATTTAGTCTTTAAAGTCTGATTACACTGCGATGGTGGTGCTGCGGTAGCGTTGCTGCCTCACAGTAAGACGACGTCCTGTTCGATTCTCAGCTAGAGCGTCTTCTGTGTGGAGACATGCGTGAATGAGCCTACCTTCGTTGAAGGTTGTGCATCAGGGCCGGCAACTCGGCACGTAAAAATCTACTGCCAATCATTAGCGGACCGGAGTTCCGCTGTGGCTACCCCTAACCGGGAAAAGCCGAAAGACACAAGTCTTTAAAGTCTGATTAACACACTCAATCATACCTGAAGCCTGAGGTCTGTGAGGACAATGAAATTGTAAGTTAATATTTAGCAGTTTACGAAGATGCTGAATGATCTAGCTGGTGAAATGTGTACCTCTATCAGTTTGTATATCACAAGGAACCCCAAAAATGGAGGATTTGTTCATACACCAACTTTTTTGCGACCATAGGGGCATAATTTTTTACACATGGCTACCCTTCTACCCAACCAGAAAAAATATCTACAATAACCAATGAATATTTAAACGACAAACATTGTGGGAGTTCAGTGAAGTCCCACTGAATACTACAAAAAGGTCTCCATGGTTCGTTAATATGCTGTGTGGGAACATTGACAGATTTATACACATTAAAAGAAAGACATATTACAGAAGTAGTTACAAGATGCTGAATGACTTCTGAAGCATAAGGGGGCATACCAGTCAGTTGAAAGTTGTTTTAGTAATGCATTTTTCCCAAATGAGATGGCAAATAAGCCCGTGCCAATTGAGGTAAACTGTCGTGGGGCTATTAACCTTCCATCTGGATGGCACCAAACTGAGTCCGAGGAGCTACAGCAGCCATCACAAATCCACCTTACCCTTTCAGAGTATTCAGTGCAGTTTTGAAAATGCAGCACATTAGTCAATGATGCAGATATATTTTCAGTTTGAAAAGGCTGCAAAAAGAAAGCCCGAACAGTTTATAACAAGGCAGCCTGTCATGCCACTGTGTCTGCAAAAGCATTTCAATTTGATTCAAAAGAGGAGTCAGACGTATGAGTGGCACACCTAACTACAGCAATCACACTAAGCAACAGTAAAGCATCTAACAGTTCTTGAACAAAAACAGCATTGTTTTATAGTTGTTCCATCAGAAGTTATATATCCACGTTCCCCCCACAAGGTGCCAAAGTCATGCACAAAAATGTGACAATAGCGGGAAGCTGTATAAATTGTAACATGTTTGTCCTTAGCTAACTTACAAGCTTCTGTAACAGCTGTTAATTCTGCTACTTAGGCTGAGACATTACCCTGTAAATGTCCAGTTACTAAAACAATAACCATAGTACAAACAGTAAAAGCGGCTGCCAAATGTCTATCCTCTGTTTGTATACAGGATCTGTCGATGTAAAGAATAAGGTCATGATTCTGCAGTGGTGTATCTTGCAAATTTGGCCTAGGTGGAAGCACATTGTTAACAATAAAAACAGAATCATGTGGGTCACCCTCATCAGCAGTTGGAATAAGAAGCAGGATTTAAAGGTGGTCACCTGATAATTTGCAAAGAAGAGTTAAGCAATGCTAATTCATATTTAGAAAGTCAAAGTGTAAAATACTGTGTCTTAGTTTTCAGTAACAAAGCCTCGACAGAATGTGGTACTGCAACAAAAGTATTATGACCCAAAGTGAGAGATGCTGCCATGTCTATTAAGCAGGCAGCTACTGCTTTGAGACAAGGGAGGAGGGCGGCTGCTACTGGATCAAGATTTGTACTATAGTAAGCAATCGGTCTGTAACTATCATTCCTCCTCTGAGCTAATCATTCCTTCTCTGAGCTAATAATCCCAGTGCTACCTTATTGCATTCACAACAGAAAAGATAGAATTCTTTAGAGTAATCTGGCAATCCTAAAGCTGGTGTATTTGAGGTTTTAATTGAACAAAGGCTTATTCATGACTTTGCTGCCAGGGAAGTGCCTCGGGAGTGTCGTTTTGAGCAATTTTAACAACAGTTTTGTTATTTCAGCATAATTGGAAATCCACTGCCAACATTAAACTGCTAACCCAAGGAACCCTCTGAGTTGTTTTAATGTTGGCCACGGTGCAGTTTGGATGGCAGTTATTCAGGAGGGTAAAATGTGTTGTCCATTCTTAGAAATTAAATGCCCAAAATACTGAACCTGACATTGCCACAATTGAAGCTTAGATAGAGTCACTTTAAATCCTAGCTCAGCTAGCTTAGTCAGTAGGAAAATAGTATCAGTCTGACAGGCAGATAAAGAATTTGAAGCTATGAGAAGATCGTCTACGTACTGTAATGAAGTGAACTTACAAGGTTGCTGCAGTTTGTCTAATTACTGTTTCATTTCCCCTGGAAAACAATGTAGGTGATTCGACATATCCCTGAGGCAAGCAAGTCCAAGTGTATTGCTGCCCTCTGTAGGTAAATGTGAATAAATATTGGCTGTCTGGATAGATCAGAATACAGAAGAATGCGGAGGAAATGTCAGTAACAGAGAATGTGGTAGTCATAGGAGGAATTGAACTAAGAATAGTTGCTGGATTGGGAGCAACAGGGAAAGATGGTATTGTGGTAGCATTCACAGCTCTCAAGTCCTGCACAAATCTATAAGTGTCCCTACCTGGTTTCTTTACAGGCAAGATAGGCTTGTCTTACAGGGACTTGTAGTAAGTATAGTGATACCCTGCTGTAGTATTGCTGAAATAATAGGCTCAATTCCAGCTTCTGCCTCTGCAGAAAGTGATTATTTTGCCACCATAAGTAAGAGTTCATTCGGTTTCAATGTAATTTGAATTAGGTTAGTGTCCTTAATAAGACCTACTTAATTTTCTTGCATGGTCCGTAGCTGTTTAGGAACTGAATGCAACAATGCTACATCTAGTGCTTGAGCAGGTTCTAGCTCAATATTAAGAGAAAAAAATTACATCTTCATTCAATTGCTGTGGAACAACAAGACACATTTGCATAGTCAGGGAGTTATCAGCTACATGTAAATACACTCCATCTGGCGTACAGAATATTGTGGATTGCAGTTTACAAAGAAGATCTGTTCCTAACGGGTTATGGGATGTAGAATTCCACACAAGAAAGGCATGCTTAGCTCCCAATGGCCCAAGCTGAATGGGGACTGGAACTGTCTTGGGATAGTCGAATGGGACTCCTGATACCCCTACCCCATGTACCAAAGTAGTAGACAAAGGAAGATTCTGGGCAGCTGATGCATTTAGCATGGAACTAGTAGTTACAGTATCTATCAAAAAGGGGACATCAGTTTTCTGGATCTTTATATTAATGAAAGGGCCTTTTTCTTTACTGGTACCAGTGGAAGTAGCTGTAGTTCCTGTTCATCGCTGTCCTGGGTAGTTTGCCAGGCTGGTGGTTGTCCATGTAGGAAGTTGCCATTCTTGCCTAGTATTCTGTGAGCTGGTAGAGGGAGCTTCAAATGGGTTGGCAGTCTGTGCAGTTGATGCTACTGGCTGCAGAAAATGACAGTCATCCCTGTAATGGCCACTTTGGCCACAGTTAAAACAAAGGTTAGATTTAGGACCCTGTGGGTCTGGTTCCAATTGTAATGAGGCTGGGCATGTGGGAATTGCTGCTGTGGTGGAATGCTGCCTGCGGGGAAATCTAGGTCTAGTCCACCCCCCTTCCTCCTCTATTTCTACCCCTTGGACGGGAGAGAGCACTTAACATTTGCAGTTGGACATTAATTAATTGCTCTTGCTGCTCCCGTTTTTCATGCGTAAGGATGTCTGCTAACTACTGAACTTGAGTCATGATTTCATGAAGCCCTAAGCCTGGCCAATTTAAACAGACCTTTTTCAACTGATCATGAATTGGGGGAAGCAGTCCAGCTAAGAAAGCAGCTGAGAGACCACTTGCCGCTAGCCCTTCTGTGGCTTCAGGGTAACTGGAATACGCTTCAAACATCTTGGTCATATGGCATAAGTAAGAGTCTACTGGTTCATCTTCCCATTGTGTGACAGTTTTTATACGTGACCAGTTAGGGACTGGGGGACACACAGCCATTATAGCTTGAAGGAACTGCTCCCTAGCATCCTTAAAAGCCTGCTCATTAGTGTGTTGGGGAATAGTATTTGATATTTGTGCATGATCCCAGATACATGTAAGTAAGTAAATCTGGTGGGAGAGTGTATTCTAACAGCTCAAATTTCTTCCAGTGTAGGATTTTACAATTTAATGTGACCTGCAAGAACTTTGCAAATTTGGCTGGTTGAGTACAAATAGGTGAAAGAGAATCGACTATAGTTTGAAAATCCACAGTAGACCAAGTACGTGCAACATGTATAATTGAAGGTGCGTTTTCATCTCTGCTGTGTGCAGGATTAGGAACCTGCCACAGAGGGTGTAACTGAGTAGCTGGAAACTTTGTCCCAGAATCATTTTCTTCCTCTGAGGAGGAATCATCTTAATCATCTTTATCTGGATTAAACCTGTCAGGACAAGTATAACCATCCCCATGTATAATTATAGGAAATTGAGTAACATAATGACATGGACGCTATTTACTTTGTCTAGAAAAAGGAAGTAAAACCTTTTGTTTATGCAGTTTAGGAAGGCCAAAGTACATTTGAGAAGAGTCTGCATTTCCGGTTTGCTTACTACTAAACTTGGAGGCAATTTTAGACCTTTTAGATTGTTTAGCATGGGTATAACCTGACACAGGGGACTTGAGTAGGAGACTTAGCTGCCTGAGAGGCTGAGGAAGAGATGCCTCCCTGAGAGGGTGGTGAGGACGGTGGGGATTAGAAAGAAGATGAGGTAGTGGAGTCTGGTTGCTGATGAAATTCGGGATATGGTGGAGGTAGGGAAGTGGGTACTAGTAAACTAAATACATAGTTGTCCTTTGACGACTCATCCTGATTAAGTTGCATTTTCTGAAGTTCTCTAAGAGGATAAAAGCCCAGAATCCTCTTGTTCCTTACAATCTGCATGTTGAAGATAGTTGACTGTCTTATTGGCAGCTTGTAGCTGAGACTTTAACCTTGCCGTATTATGTTTTAAACTACAGACAATAGATTCTTTTTCTCTGTGTTTAGATTCTGTCTGCCAGAAATTAAAAGCTGACCAGCTGTTAGCAGGGACTTTATTACCTTTTTTTTTTTAAGATGTTTCTGCAGATTTAATAAGATATCCCTATCAAAAGTTCCTGCAGGAGGAAAAGTCAGTTTACCATAATTTTTAGTCAGTTCATGCCATTTATCTAAGTACAACTATCTTTAGAACACTTAAAAATACATATGTCTGGCAGGCGTGCCCCGCTGAATTTCTTTTAAAGATCCCACACTTGCTGCCAATGTAAAAAGACTTTACAATGTTAATAGAAAAGTTTAAAAATATCCCACACACATACTGAACCCACATTCATGCAGAAAAATAAACTTACCTTTGACTGTCTGTAAATCAGCAAAGAGAGAGCAACCAAAAAGGAAAAAGGTGCAGTTGTGATCTGATTCCTCAGAAAAATGCACTTGACAGGAAAACTGTCAAATGGCCCAGTAAAGTGCCTTTTCTTCAGAAGCCGCTCCCAAATGTCCGGAAAATCTGACTCTCACGGCACCAGCTGTTAAGGTAAAACTTTTTAAATAAACACTTAGCAGTTCAAAGTACAACTATTTTATTAAAGGAGGAAAACACGTGTGGGAGACGGTACTCTGGAAATCATGTCTCCCCGAACAAAGAATTTGCACATATTATTTAGAAAATCTTATCATGATGATAAATTTTATCTATGAAACCACTGGTAATGTCCAAAAGAAATATAACAAAATAGTACATTTCATCCATCAGACCACTACTCTATATCCAATAGAAAATGATAAGTTGGAAGAAATTACATTTCATACTTATCTATATTTTGTCCTAGTAAGGAATAGCTTTCCATTCTGTTACATGCCTGCAAAGAAAGCAGGCTAAGGTACTAGAAATAGTGAGAAATTTCTTTCCAGTACTTTTCCATGACATCAGGATACTTTTGCAATCAAATACACTAACCTGCTAACATACACATACATTTAATTCTTTTCAACCTGTACATGATAAAGCTGAAAAATATCAGAGGTTGAAACGAAGAAAAAGACTGGCTGAATATGAAACTACTCAGGAAGAGATGTTTCATAAGTAATAGAATTAGAGGACAAAGCTCATAGGGAAAACCTCAGATTTTCAGCTATACCAGAGAAGCTGGAAGGAGCAGACTGCATTAATTTTAGAAAAGCAGAAATAAGCAGCAGGACTAGGAGTTGTTAGTTGAAAGGGCACATTGTGTGTATGCTCCAAACCTAGCTATGAGAAAGCAGCCTAGACCTTTAATAGTAAAGATGCAATCCTACCAGCAGAAGGAGATGATTTTGACAAAACTGTGTCAGAAGGACAAAGTACTAAAAGTGGGAGACAGCGGAGTGTTTGTGGAGAATGCGGAAGAGGAGTACATTTATTCCACTATTTATGGAATGTCAGGATGCAGGTGTGAGATTCAAACTGCTGTACCCAGCTGTCTTCAAAGTTTTCTTCCCTGGAGGGGCAAAATCATTTTTTGAAGAAGTACATGCTAAGGTGAAAATACAAAAGTTTGTCCAACAAAAAGTGAGCTGTGAAACAGAAAGAGATTCTGTAGCTTGTTCTTCTGGTAATAAAGGCCACAGAGAGATGCACCTCTGAAACCTTTTCCAATGTATCATTGGAAAATGTTGGAGTGAAGGAAGGGAGCATGAGAGTTGACTAGAAGAATCAAGAGTACATTGGAAATGAAGCAGAGACAGGATTTGGGAGATGGAGAGGAACAGTAATAAAAACAGTAACTTAATGTGGGATTACAATGTAGTAACTATACATGTGACATATGACAGAACAAGAAAAGCTGGAAATGTTGGACCTATTCAGAATTTGTTACGCTTGTGGGGGATGCTAAAACTTATGCCCTACTTCATGTCATTATGTTCAAAAAATGCTTTGGGGTAGGGTAAGAGAGGGTGAATATTAACTGTAAGTAATGATTTTTTTTTCTTGCTAGCACTTTTTTGTGGTGTATGGTTTTCTTTGCTTGCTATTAAGTAAAGTTTTCTCTGTTATTTTTAAGTTTAATGGGGACTGTAAACAGGTGGTGTTTTTTTTTCTTTTCTTTCTTCTTGTTCACTTTAAGAAATGTAGGCAGTGCTATGAAATAAGCCTGGTTAAAGGTGCATGACAAAAGAAGAATGAATGTGCTTTTTCTCATCTTGCATGGGGTAATGACTGGATTAAGGACCTTAGATTGATTTTGTAACAAGTTTTAAGTGTGATCAAGTAAATTAAAAAGAATATTGAATATTATGAGGCATTTTTCTAGCAAATACACAATTTCTCAGTAACAATTCTGCAGCTGGTCTTTGTTTCCATGGAGACAATCTGATAAAGAGAAACTGGCTACAGGCTGGTGGAGAGTGATTGGCTGAAGAAAAAGAAAACTGAGAAGAAAAATTGGCTAGTAAATAATGCTCTCTGAAAGCATTCAGGGTTTTCCTAGCTGGGAGAGCTATAAAGAAAAGACAAGCCCAATTAGCACTTAGTAGAAGCACAGGCTGCACCATGCATCTTGGTATGTTTAACATTTCTTGTAGGCTAACTCATGTCTCTGAGTGTGGCTGTCGGTTTGGGACTTTTGTTCCTGTTAGGAGGGTATAACTTCAATATTTGAAGATGTGCTTAGTTTTGTGTTAGTATCAAGTAAGTTAGTAGGTTTTAGGGGGGTATTGGGGGTGTGTTTTTTTTTTGTTTGAGGGCTTTCAGTAAAACAAAAAGTTTTGTAGGATGTGCCATAGGCTGAAATGGATATGACAAGAAACAACTGCATAAATGTTCAACCTGTCAAACAGTGTATGCATGTAACACAAAAGCTGGAACTAGACATTTAACAAAAAAGACGTACATAAAAGGTGGGAATAATAACTTTTTTAATGCAGTAATGCTTTTTGTAAGGTCTTTAAATGTTAGTGCACAGATAAATACAAAAAAGAAATAGTAGTGAACTGTATTAAAAATGTAGAGTGTAAATAGCTGTGTTACAGGAGTCACATTTAGAAAGACCTGAACATGTGAATTTGATAAAGGTTTTCAGGATGGTTATTCAGCGGAATACCTGGGACAAAGGAACATAGGAGTACTTATATTAATTGCAGGCAAAGCTCCAGTCATGATAGAGGAAGATCTAAAAGGCAATAATGGCAGATTTATAGTGATAAGGGGCTACTGGCAAGGGAGGAGGATTACACTGGCATATATTTGTATTCCACTTAAAAGTGCTATAATGGAGCTTAAGAAAAATCTGGGAGAAATAATCAGTTCTCCGCAAGGAATATTACTTGCAGCTGGGGAACAGAATTTGATTTGAAACAGTGAAGATGTGTTTGGGGGGGGCCAGAAGGGAAATTATAACAAAGGAGGGTAGATTTTTGAAGAAATTTATGAAGATATTTGGCATGGAAGATGTGAATTTACACGATTCCCCAAGATGTAAAAACTGGGCTAGGCTAGACAGAATTTATATTTCACAGGGACATGTGCATTTAATTGAATGTCTTTATACACACCCAGCAATTATTTCAGATCATGCACCAATAATAACTAAAATAAAAACACAGGGTAATGAAGGCACTTTCCCACTTATCTGTTGAAAAGAGAGGAATAGTGGAGGTTATTCAATAGCTATTAGAGAGGATAGAAATTTCTTCTGAAAATATAACTAGGGAGTGGGATAAAATTAAGGTGGATTTTAAAAATAAGGTGGAAATAAAGGGAATGTGATAAAATTAAGGTGGAATTTAAAAATAGGGTGGAAATAAGGGAAAGGGAGCTATGGTTTAGAAGTAACCAGAATTATTTAGACGGACTGCCAAATATTAACGTATTGCAGAATAGGGGGAATCTCACAGAGCAAGAAGAAGATCAACTGCAGAATGCTAAGCAGAAAGTAAGGGATTACCTTGATAATATGCAAGAGTTTATAATGATTGCTGTTAAGCAGCTGTTTTTTTGATAGTCTTGAGGAACTCCATGAAACAAATCATACAACGTGGCGTTCCTCAAGCCTTTCCAGTTTCAGAAACCCGATCTGGTCTTTATTACAAATTTTGGAGACGTGTGTTTTATTGGTAGTTTTTTGATAGTAACAGTAGAGCAGAAAAACTTTTACTACAGCGACTCAGGCAATAGAAAATAGAAAGGTCTGTCGCCATACTTAGGGAGCCATAACAAGGAAGGTAACGAGATCCTGTAGATGTATTAGAAATAGTTCAGAAATTCTGTGAAATTCTGTATAAAATCGAGAAATATGGAAATCAAGAAAAGATACAAGTGGAAATGTTTATGAAAGAATTACATATGCCAAGGTTAGAGGTAGATGATGCTCAATTACTAATGGTTGGGATAGGAGGAGATGAGATAAAAATTATGTATTACCAATCTACAGGAAAGTCCCCAGGAATAGATGATATTCCTGTGGAAGTTTGGAAGCTAGGAAGGAAAAAAATGATAAAGATCTGGAAGGTTTTGTCTAACAATATTTTAAGAGAAAGAGAAGTACCAACATCCTGGAAGAAAGCAGTGGTAGTTGTAATATTTAAAGAGGATAAAGCTCCATCAGACCCAGCTTCATACAGGCCCATTGCAATACTAAACCATGATTATAAAGTGTTTGTGTCTATAATGGCTAAAAGAATGACAAAAGTAATGCCAAAATTGATAGATATGGATCAGTGTGGTTTTGTGGAGGGGAGCCAAACATTTGACAACATTAACAGAATACTGATGATCCAGATGGAAGCAGAATGTAAGAAGGTGCCATTGTTGTTGGTGGGTCTTGATGCAGAGAAAGCATTTGACAGAGTAATCTGGGACTTTATGGGCAGGGCAATGGAGGCGTTTGCATTTCCTGAAAATATTATAAGGTTGGTTAGGAGGATATATGAGGGATTGGAGGCAAAAATTAAAGTGGGTGGGATCCTTTCTGATAATTACTGCTTGAGCAGAGAAACCAGGCAGGGATGTCCTCTTTCCCATTTGCTATTTGCATTATGTTTAGAACTACTGGCAAAGAAAGTAAGTGACTCAGAAATTCAAGGGTATCGTCGGTATGGTAGTCAATAAATGCTGGCTCTATTTGCAGATGATATTATTTTAGACCTGACAAAACCAGGAGGAGACAGTACAATATTGTGGATCATTTTGAGACAGTTTCATATCTTTGTGGGATACAAAATGAATGAAGCTAAAACAAAGCCAATACCAGTAAATTATGTACCCACACACGGATTGGTTGAGCAATATCCGTATTTATGGGGACATAATAAAATGAAGTATTTAGGAGCATTGATTTAAACGTGATTCTGGTGTGGCAGCTAAGGATAAACAGAAGATAATACAAAAACTGAGAGAACAGAAGTTTTGTTATATGGATACATATAGTAAGGTACAAGCAGTCAAAATGTTTTTAGTCCCTTTAGTCTTATAAACAGGTCAGGCATATTTTTATCAACCAGAGAAGAAGTAGTAGATAGCAGTTAATAAAGAGATGAAGGACTTTATATGGGAGGGGAAGAAGACAACAGTCATGTGGGATAAGCTGATTCTTCCAGTGGGACAGGGCAGGTTGGGGTTACCCAGTTGAAGGGGTATTTCAGAGCTACACAGTTAAGGCTCCCATACATATCACAATCAAAAAACTATATTTCTAAGTGGAAAGGGATGATAATGAAACAAGGGGGAAGCTCAAGAAACAAGGAGAGACTGGGATTTTGGATGCAGGCCTTTAAGGAGAATAACAGTAGTCATGCAGAATATTATAGTCATAAAGTAGTAGATAGTATTCTAAGAACTAAGCCAATACAGGAACTAAAAAGACGATTCTGGTGATAGGGATGACTGCAATTAGGGATATAGAGAATAGGCAAGAGGGGGCTGGAATTTATTGGAGAAAACTTGCAAATGAACCAAGGTATTGGGAGCAAATAACTAGAGAAGGAAAGGTAATAGAATGGGGAGAGGCCAAACATTTATTTGGACTGCAGGTTAGAGATTGCCTTCCCATACTAAGGACTGATATCAGAGTATAGACAGAGAAAGAAATAAGGGGTCCTAAACGAAAGACCAATACTGGCAGTGTTTTTAGTGGAATCTAGAACAGAAGTTGCCATTAAAAAGGGAATAATTAGTAGAGCATATAAAATGTTGCATGATAACTATAAGAATCAATCAGAGGAGGTTAAAACATTGGGAAGAGAGATTGGATAAGCAATTCACAAAGATACAATGGGAGCATATATGTATGTCTCCCAAATATGCTACAAAGTCTGGAAGATTTAGGATTTTTGCTTAGGAAGTGTTTATAGGTATACCCCCAGGTAGACTTCACAGAATGTTTCCTCAGGAAAATAAATGTTGGAGGTGTGATGGGGAAGAAAGAGGTACTTTGGGACATATTTTCTGGGAGTGCAGTGGGTAGGTGGACTTTAAGGATTCCCTGTGGGATGTACTGTCAGAGATGCTGGGTGGGCAGATTGGTGTGATGAGGGAGATGATTTTTTTTTGAGCTATGATACAGAGTTGGAATTGCTTAGACATGGTAAGGCCTTGCTGTTTCTAATTATGGTGGCTGCCAAAAAGGCAGTTACTAGAAAATAGAAATCAAAGTCTAAACTGACTATATTAGAAGTAGTGAATGTAGTAACATAGATAAAGCAACTGAAATTTAGATCTTTAGAAAAGGGTAGGAGCAAACTACATAGGAAAAATGGGAATTGTGGGAACCGTGCATACAGGGGAGCAATGAGGTTTAAAAGAAGACAGGACTTAATTGAGCTATGTAATGTATGACTGAAAATAATTGGATAAATTATAAGTGATGTATAATATTTGCAACTGGGACTGTGTCACTCTGGTTTGTGATGTAAAATGCTTGCAACTAGGATTGTGTAATTGTGGTTTATTTTCATGTATATAAATGTATGATTGCTTATGTCGTAAGTGATGGTTTAATAAAGATGTTTCTTGTCTAAAAAAAACGGCAGGAATTGAATAATTTATGTAATGTTGTTTAGGTTATATGATATATAGCAATATATGTGAAGTGTAATGTTTGTTCATGTTAATTTGTTAATGCAGTTTGATTACTTTTGTATAAATGTAAAATTGCCTCTGTCAGAAGTGTTAATTCAATAAAGGTGTGTTTAAAAAAAAAAAAAATAGAAAGTTGAGCTTGGATTCAGCTGCTCTGTCATTCTTCCAACCCTTAACCGACTCTCCAACACACAGGTTCCTGATATCCCAGTTAGGGCTGGTACCACTATTTGAGTGGGCCTCCTAGAGATATATAAACTAATTATCGACTCTCACTTTAAATTCACAAATACCCAAACAAAAGAGAACAGAAGCATCCTTAACACCATATGTAATTATGGCAAAGATTATCAAGATTTTTAAAGTGTTAGCTGTTTAAAAGTTGCATTAAAATGATGTAGAACTTTTTTGTTATTTTCTTCCTAATAAATATATTAGTCATTTTATTTTTTAGGTGCAAATGCACTTAATGAAAATGTCTATTTGCGTGACATTTGGCCCAGCAGGGAAGAGCTCCATGAAGTAGAGGAACAGATTGTGGTGCCATCCATATTTAAAATATTTGGACAAAAACTAGTGGTAAGTTAACCCATTACTTTTGACTGTTTAGAAGGAAATAGCTTGTTTACATAGAGTCTCTAGATACAGGTGTATTTTCTTGATGATAGCAAAGATGCATCAAGTGGAAGACAGGTTATGATTCTATCTATATTTTAAACAATTGAAAACTGGTGGTGAGTTAACCCATTACTTTTAATTGCTGAGAAGGAAATAGAATATATAGATACACAAAGAAATAGATTCTCTAAATTAACGGAAAACCTATGTGGCACTTGAAAGTTGGTGCTGAATTAATCCTTATCCATCCTTGGCAGAAAAAAAGGTTTATTTTATTGTTTTGCACTATAGTTAGTAATTTTACAGTGCTACTGGTTTATGTCTGCTTTGTTTATTTTGCCTTTAAATCATTTTAAAGATTCAAAGAAACTTTATTGTCATTTAGGACCACACAAGTGCAGCCTAAACGAAATTACAAATGTCAGCTCACAAGAGAAATGCAGCGCAAATAACATAGATATAGTGGTGTCAGAGAATAACCTAAGGAAGAAAATAACACGTATGACATGCAAGAGATAGTTCACATTACATAAACACACTCAACAGCCATTATCAATAATAAATAATAAATAAATACCCACCACCAAACCCTATTACCGTTACCACTTATTGTACATCAGATTTTACAACCAAAACATTCTATACTTAAATTACTACTCTCAGTTAATATTCAACCAAACCCAGGTCCTCTTCCCCCTCTCATTCCACTTCACCCCCCTCTCCCACTCAGTTCCCTCTTCTCAGACTTACTTCTCCTCAAATTCCAAACACCTAACTTTCCTTGCCCTCAATATTCAAAGTTTATTAAACAAAGTCACTACCTACATTCTTGGTTATCCCTCTACACCCCAGACATTCTCACCCTCTCAGAAACCTGGTTAAGACCTCGCATATCTGACAATGAAATCTTACCCCCTGGCTGTAATATCATCCACTAGGACAAACCAAATAAAAAAGGGGTGGGCATTCTATTCTCAAACCAGCTCTCCCTCTACCCCCTATCTTTCTTAATACCAAATTTGTACCCTCCTGAAGTCCTTAAAGTAAACTGTGGATTGAACAACCATAAAAAGATTACTACTGCTACAATCTGTATTTCCCCCGTAACAACATTCCTACCCTAGAATGGATCTCTCAAACAATCTGATATGAAACTATTATATTAGATGAAGTAAATATTGACTGGAGTTCACTTACCTCAAACTCTCCAACTTCTAGTATTACTAGTACTGTTGCACTACACTTGATTGGATCCTTGTTTCCAACCCTAACCTGTACCAAAACCCCATTGCACTGTTGGATAGCCTTAGCGACCATCTACCTACCTCCGTTCAAAGACACCCCTCCCAAATTTGCAAACCCTACCAGTATAAAGACTGCCATATGCTCTCCAACTTTAACCCTTACACCTTTAACCAGATTCTTCTATTAACTGGTCCTTCCAATATGACCTCTCATTAACTGAAGCTGTTCTAAAATTCAGCACCATCTTTCTAAGCACTCTAGATTCATTAGCCCCCATCAGGAAAATTAGAACTAAATCTAATTTTGCCCCTTGGTTAATATAAGACACATGCACCCTCATGAGCGAGAGAGAGAATGCTTAGAAAAACTGGGGGGAAAAAAAACAAATCTCCTTCCAGTCTTCTGTGTTACAGACAACTTTGCAATTCTACTAAAAAGCAAGTTATTCAAGACAAAATAAATTTTTACTAAAAATCACAAACTGACCCTCACTCTAACCCCAAACAATTCTGGAATGCTATCAACAAACTCTTACACCCAGGTAGGTCCTCTCCACCTTCTCCCTCTGCCAATAGCTCTGCTTTAGACACAGCTACACTTCTCAGATCCTTTTTCATTAACTTAATTCAAAATGCAACCAAAAAAAAAGACATAAGTTGCCACCTTCCCATATCCCCCTCACCCTCCATGCACTCTACATCCTTCTCTTTTAAGCCCATTCTTATAACTTACATCAGATCACTTCTCACCAAACTTAAAACTTGTTCCCCCTCAGCCGATAACCTGCCTCCTCTCTTTCTTAAACTGCCCACAATTCTCTTATCCCATCTCCATACTAATTAATAGATCGATACAAGAAGCCACAGTTCCTGATATCTGGAAGAAAGTCTTTGTTATACCCTTACACAAAGAAGGTAACTCTACTGATCCCTCTAATTTCAGGCCAGTAACCATTCTGTCACCTTTGTCCAAGATCGTCGAAAAGTGCATCCACAAGCAGCTACTACATCACCTTTTTCAAGAAAATCTCCTTACACCCACTCAACATGGATTTTGCCCTAATCATAGTACCTCAACAACACTAATATCTTTTATTCAGGTGGTCTCTAGATCTCGTGATAACAACAAATTAGTCTATAGCCTATTCCTTGACCTGTCAAAAGCCATCAACACGGTTTCCCACAACCTACTTCTGTGTAAACTATCCAACCTTAATCTCTCTAACTCCTCAGTCTCCTGGTTCTTTAGCTGTCTGTCCGACAGATTCCGGTCTGTAAAATGGCTCTCTGCTCTCTCCCCCTTCCTTCCTGTCCAAACAGGGGTTCCCCAAGGCTCCATTCTCGGACCCTACTTTTTAATATTTTCATCTGTGACCTACACTCTTCCTTCTTGCACTCTTCTTTAATACAATATTCCGATGACTCCACTATAATTTCTTTTTTGACAATCTTTCCCACCTCCTCACTCTTAGCCAGGACTCGCTCTACTTAGTCGAAAAATGGCTTACATCTAACCAACTCCTGCTTAACCCTAAAAAAAAAAAAAAAAAAAAAAAAAAAACTGCTATTCTTCCTCCCAAAATCTCTACAATACCACAAATCTACCTTCTCTGTCTCCTCCCTAAACAATACATCTGTTAATGTAGAATCACACACAAAACTACTAGGAGTTATAATAGATGACCAATTAAAATTCGATCGACATATCCAAAACCATATCAAAAAGACCTGTCAAAAACTTGGCCTGCTCTACAAAAATAAAAAAAAAATCTCTCAAAAGAAGCTAAACTCTCTTGCTCAAGCCTACCTACTCCCTACCTTACTGTATCCTCCCTCAGTCCATACTAATCTCCAAGCCAATCTCTTGTCCAAGTTTGAATTAACATACAGTAAAATTGCCAGATTTGCAGCAAATCAACCCTATTGCTCTCATCACTGCATATCTCTAAAAAACCTACAATGGCTCTAATTTCAGCATCATCTTCTCCTTCCTCAACGTCATTTAACCCATTCCTTACCTATACCAAGCCAGCTTCTGTCTTGCACTATCTGATCTCGTCTCCTTCTATACTCCTACTCCCACACTACATAGCTCTGAACAACACCTCCTGGAATTCTACAATCCCAGAAAAAACATTGGGAAACTCCTCTATAATCACTCAGTCTCCAAGGCATGGAACAAACTGCCCCTAAGCTTAAGATCTATTTCTAACCCAAATTGCTTCAAGAAAACTCTAAAAGAGCACATATTAAAAGCCTGGACCTGCTCTTGCTCTGCTCCTACTTAATCTACCTCTCCCCTTCTTCTTGTTATTAACCTCAGCATCTATTTCCTGACTCTAAATTAACCTTTATCACTTTCGTCAAAAATGTTGGTTGTATTTCAACACTTCTTTCAACAGAATGGATGTTATGTGTTACCCCAAAACTTATGACAATTTTATTAACCTAATTCTTAATGAATATAAAACTGTTTTGATTGTACCTGATAATTCTTTTGATCAAATTTTGTAATTTTATGTACCAATTATATACTGTATTTCTTCTGTTTTGCTTATCTACTTTTGTCATACAGTATTTCGTTTATATCCTTTGGAGCTTTTCTCCTCAGGTCTCTGCTGAAAAAGGGCATCTGCCCAGTCAGACTAACCCGGTCAGTAAATGTCAAATAAATATATAGAGACTAGTGAATAGCAGCTGTTTAGTTACCATATTGCACTTGTTAACTTTAGATGACAGTATAGCCATCATATTGCATAATAGTAATACTGGCGATAATTGCTTAGAACAGCAGGATTAAAATGGTGAAAAGAGGCTTCAGTGTATCAGGTATTATGGCTGGTGTCTGAGTTAACAAGTATCACAGCTGTAGGATATAAACTGTTCCCTGAATCTGGTAGTCCTACAGCAGAAGCTGAGGTACCTCCTTCCAGATGCAAGTTGTGAGAACCAGTTGTGGGCCGGATGAGTCGAATCAGCTACTATTTTATATGATTGTTCTCTTTCTTGCTGTTGTAATGAAAAGCTCCTAAATAGAAGTGAGGTCTGTGCCCAAGATTTTCTCAGCCACCCTGTGTAATTTCTTCTTCTCAGCAACTGTGCACTTGCCAAACCATGCTATGAAGTTGCTAGTGAGGATGCTCTTGATAGCTCCCCTGTAAAAGTGGTAAGAGCAGACAGTGGGAGCCTGGCCTTTTTGAGCTTTCTGAAGAGGTGAAGCCTCTGTTGAGCCTTCTTAACTATATGGTTGGTTTTAACAGTTCAGAAAAGGTCATCTGAGATGTGAAGGCCCAGGAACTTGGTTGTTTTGGCTTTCTCTACTACCTCCCTTGTGATGGTGAGTGGTTGCTTTTCTCCTGAAGTCCATAATCATTTCTTTGGTCTTATTAACATTCAGGTCCAGATTGTTCTTGTCACACCAGGCAATCAAAGTGTTCACCTCATCCCTGTAGTTATCTTCGTCCCCACCACTAAGACCCATGACTGTGGTATCATCAGCAAGTTTTTGTAATATGGTTTGAGTTATGCTTTGCAGTACAATTATGGGTAAGGATAGTGAAGAGCATGGGGCTAAGCACACAACTTTGGTGAACACCAATATTCAGGACTATGCATTGAGAGGTGTTGTTTCCAGCGCATGTACATTGGGGTCTACTAATCAGAAAGTCAGGAGTCCAGTTACATAGGTGCTTGTTTATCCCGAGTTTCACAAGCTTATCCACCAGGTGCATCGGTGTCACAGTGTTGAACGCAGAACTTAAGTCGATGTGCAGCAGCCTTATGTAGTAGTTCCTCCCTTGTAGGTGTTTTAGTGCAAGGTGTAGTGTGACTGATATCGCAGCTGCAGTCGATTTGTTTGCCTGGTGTGCAAACTGTAGTGGATCGAAGGACTTAGGCAGACATGCAGATAGATGTGTCTGCACAATCCTCTCAAAGCACTTCATGATGTTTGAAGTTAAGGCGACCAGTCTGAAGTCATTGAGGCAGTTAGGGTTGTGTTTCTTTGGAAGTGGGACAGTACTTGTTTCCTTGAATCACGAGGGAACTTTTCTCTATAGCAAGGGATGAGTTGAAGATATCTGTCAGTACCAGACATAACTGATCAGCACACACCTTCAGCACCTTGCCAGGTATGTTGTCTGATCCAGCAGCCTTCCTAGGATTCACCTTCTTAAGCTGAAGTCTCAACTCCTCAGAGTTTAAGGTGAGCACTATATCCTCTCTGTCTTTCCTCCCATGCTCCTTCTTTGCCGCCCTTTTTCAGATTTGACGTGGCCGCCTTTAACCTCTCTTTGTCATTTGCCTTGAAGGCTGTGTTTCTTTCTCTCAGTAGCTCATAGACATTTCTGGTGAGCCAGGACTTCTGATTAGCTCTTATAGTGATGGCTTTCGTGGTGGTTATGTCCTCCTTGCATTTATATATGTAGGCAAGAACTGATTCGGTATAGGTGTCTTATGTCTTAACTGGAGGTTGTGCATAGATGCTTCTTTGAAGACCTTCCAGCAGGTGGTATTGAAAGAGTCCCTGAAGGCAATCCATGGAACCCTCCTGCCAGACTCTGATCTGTTTAGTTGTTGTTTTTTCTCTGATCAAAGCCATCTTATAGGTAGGCAGAAGCAGGATGGCAGTGTGATCAGAGTTGCATATGATGGGGTGCTTCAAAGTTTTAAAGACTCCTTTACTATTGCTGTAAGCTTTGTCTAAGATATTCTCCCCTCAGGTGGGGAAATCCACATACTGATAAAAATGGGATAGCACCTCCTTAAGCTCAGCTCTGTTGAAATCAGCTGTTATCATATGTGCAAATTCTGTGTTTCTGCTTTGTAGCTCAAAGATAATATTATGGAGTTTATTTTGAGCTTCAGTGGTCTTAGCACTGGGGGAATATACACTGGTGTGACATATATCCCACTGATTTCCTTTGGTACATAGAAAGGTCTGCATTTTAGTGTCAGTATTTCCACATCTTCGGAGCAGTATGATTAAACCAGCTTACAGTCTTTGCACTATCTGTTATTAACATAGATGCATACACCACTACCTTTAGCTTTACCACTCTGCACTTTACATCTGTATGTTCTAAAGAGAGTTAGCCCATCTAGGTTCATAGCATTGTCACTAATGTTGCTATGCAGCCAGGTTTCAGGGAAAATGAACAACCAGTTGTCCCTCACCTTATTTTTGTGGGCTCCACTCTCAGCTAGTCAATCTTATTACCCAGTGAGCAGACATTTGCAAGTAATACTGAAGGTAGTGCAGACCTGTGCGGGTTTCTCTACAGTTTAGCAGCAGCTCTGCCTCTGTAGCCTCTCTTTCTAGTTCTTTCACATCTTTTTCTTTTGTAGCTGCTCCAGGGCATTCCAGAACCATCCCTGTGAAGTTTCAGAGCTCTGATTGCATTCCTGTTTGAAATGCAGGATCCAGGTCACTAGTACTTGACATTGTGTTGTCCAGGTAGATTTTTGTGAAGCAGAACATTCTGAAGCAATCTTTTTTTGATGTTTTACATTGAGGATGGGGATATTCCATCTAGTTGCAGTAGGTGGTAGCCTGGTTTATCTGAGTTGGGAAATGCATCAGAAAGCTGTAAATATAGTCCAGTTTCGTATATTTTAAGTGCCTATGTAAATTTGGCATGTTTGCATGCCTGCGGCTCATTGTGTAGCAGTGAGTAGTAGTGCCCCCATATAGATGCAGTCAGTTAAAAACTAAGATGTTCTTCATCTCACATTGCTGCAGTCCTTACACTTGGGTAGTCCGCTGTCCGGCGAAATATCAAAGTATTGCTAGCGTCGCTGGCCGCAAAGAAGAACATCGCTTAAGACCAGGGTACAAAATGCGCACCGCCGTCATATCCCATCATCAGTTTTTTGGCCATGGTCGATGATGCAGAGCGGCTTCCCGTTGTTCGGTCAAGGCGTCGAAAATTCTCAATTCGGAGTTTCCAGTTAGTTTCAAAAGTATGGGGTTAATAGGGGAACATTTTTTTTTTTTGTTTTTTTGTGGTTTACCGATGAAAGAGTGAATAACTGTACTATTTCTTTGATTTAGACTTTTATAGAAGAGATTATAGATTGTTTTGTATATTGTGTTGTTTGGGGCTTTTGTGTTGCGTGCTGGTGTCGCTTTGTGCCAGGGCTAAATAAGCCGTGCTAGGTTTAAGTTATTGCATTATGGTTGTATCGTAGCGGGTCAGCGGAAACAATATGCCGCCAGATACTGCACCCGCCCTTCTTCAGAAGACAAAGCAGCGCAAAGCTGCCCCCAAAGACAAAACAGTGGTTCGGACAAGAAGAGTCCGGGAGGCCAGTGGTTCTTTGGGGCGGAGTCCCAGGGGAGTCAGGATGGCGAGGAGGCAGAGGCAGGATAGGGCAGGGTCAGGAGGCAGGGGCTAGGGAGGCAGGGTCTCAGGGAACTGCTAGGCCTGTTCCTTCCTCCCCTACTGTTTCAAGTCCTTCTGTTTCTCCTTGTTTCTCCAAGGCTTCTCTCCAGGAGGCACTTCTGCTGGTGTCACTGTGTTTCTCTCTCTGTTTTGATTAAATGGCTTTTGAAAAGCAGATGATTGAGGAACATTTTGAAACTTGGTTTGGGATTTTTCTAGGTGTTTTCGCTAGGGTGGAGTCCAGAGTTGGAGAGTTTGGGGAGTTTTCTTCGATGTCGGATTTTGATGATTCTGACTGAAGACTTGCAGGAGTATTCTATTCTTCTTCTTCTCCTTCCTCTGATTCTTCTTTCTTTTTCTCTCCTCCAGATTTTCTTTTTCTAGAGACTCTTCATTTTATGAGGGAGGAATTTAAGGGAGGAATTGGCTTCTCTGATTCCAGGAAAGGGCTTAGGGAGGCAACTTTTACTATTCCTTATATTTTTTTTGCTTCCTCTCCTGTGTTGATAGGCTACTTAAGTTGTGGAAGTTGTGCTCTGTAAGTGTTTTCAGAAGGACCTGCTCCTGTGCCTGAAACAGGTAAATAAGGCCTGAAAGTCCTAATAAACTGTAATAGAAGATAAATAGGCTGATAAAGAGGCTAGACAGGCCTCTGTGGTAGTAAATCCAGTTCCTCCAGAAAAATCCTCCAGATGTTGAGGCCAGATGGGGAAAAATCTAGATGAAAGAAAGTATATACCTCTTCCACCTTAGCTATGAGGGCTTTGAATCACCACCTAACATGTTGAAAAAATTTAACTATTTGAATTTTGAAGTCTAAGGTAGATAAATATCAAACTTCTTTCTTGATAAAAGATTTGAGATAGATTTATCTATGGAATTAATTTGGTGTAAATACAATTCTTACAATGCTGTACAGCTGAAACTAGGGGTGAAGCATTCATGAGTCAGTTTTGTTTTTGACGCTACGCTGAGGCCTCGATCAGAACTGGCTGCCACTGTTAAAACAAGGATTTTAGATGCCTTTTACAGTCTGGATGTACTGTTTGTAGCACTGACAGTTTTAAATTTAAGAAAATGGGAAGTCCTTTGCAGCCTATGCAGACTGTTAAAGATTTGCAAGTTCCTTAGTAAGGAGTCATCCTGGATGCTGGGTAGGGTGGACGCACTAGTCATCACTGTTCCAGGAAGTAGGGACGTGGTGAGCAGTGAACAGGCGGGCTGCTCTTTCACAAACAGGCAAGGGAGCAGTCTTTCACAGGGCCGAGGACCAGTCTCAGGGCAAACTGGGGCAGGCCCTATGACCTCAGCACCCAGAGCCTCAGAGCCTGTAGCAGGACCTTTCAGTTGGGAGTGAATATTGCTCAAAGAGGCACAAATTTAGATTTCCATTGCCTGACAGCCAAGGATTGAGGAAGGCTCCTCAGCAAATAAGGTTATCCATTTCACATTAAATTTCTCAACATTGCGATGGCTATTCCTCAGCTTAGAGGGCGTTCTCACAATTTACATTCTGCTGCTGCAAAGGCATCAAAGACTGCGTCCCTCGCCACAGAATTAGGCCTAGGATTTTATTCTCACTTCTGTTCAACATACCAAAGAAGGAGCCACGACCAAATTCAATTTTGGATTTCCTTAACACTTGTTTTTATCTCCCCAGTACTAGTCTAGTTGGAAGACGCTATAAATTTTTACCTCTACTGGATAAAAGATCACTGGATGGTGACTCTGGATTAAGGGGAACTACCATTTCATGTTCCTATCAGGCTGTTGCCTAAACTGACCTTTTGGCTGCTGGGCCTTCTCTGGCTCAGTTCTTGCCCTTGGCAGGCTAAGGCTCTAGAGATCTTACAAAAGTACTGGCCCAGTTTGGATTATCAGTTCTGGCTCAGGCTTCTGGATTATCAGGCTATCCTCATATACCATTCTGCCCCTATCTGGCCAAGGGAAGAGTTCTGGGTATCAAATAGCAAATCTAAGATGCAGTGCTTTCTCTGTGAATATAAATGCTGTCCAAATGAAGTACAGTCTAGAGCGACATGTGCTTGATGGGTGTGTTCTTGAATACATCAATTGTTCTGGCCTGAGATGAGCTTGAAGCAGATCTTTGGCTCCTTCCATCAATTGTCCTTATCAGTCCAGGCCACTTCAATCAATTGTCTGACTGCCTTTTGAGTCTGCAAGGAAAAATCCCAGTGCCTATAGCCAAACTCTGGCTGAACCCAGACTGAAACTCCTCAAAACTCATGGACATTCAAAAGCATAATGGATGGTGGGTCTGCTGTGATAACCATCACAATCTTTAACTGAATATGTGGCCTGGCCTAGAAAATCTCCAAAACCTCAGGACAAAGCACTAGGAAGAGGCTCTCACAGATTCTTAAATTCAGACCACTTGCAGCAAAAAGCTTGGGAGAACATCAAAATTGGGAGTGGATCTAAGTGGAAAAGGGATACACCGGATCAGGTCTAACGATTCAGGCCAAGGACATGTTTCTACAAAGCTTTCTAAGAATGAGCTTCTGTTAAATTTCCAAGGATTTACACAAAGCAGACTTCTACACAGTTGGTTTCTGTTTCATGTGGGAACATCAACGTTCAAACTCAAACTCAAAAAGGTCTTCTGCAGGTATTTTCCATTTTGCGGGCAACTTCAGTTTACAAACTGGTACGTCATCAAACTCAGTCACAACGAGCACAGAACACATTAGCAGATAAAGACAGATTTAATTATGGATCCCTACGAAAGTGTTTATCTATCCAGGTGTATCTCAGAAATCAAGGTTTCTGCTGGAACAATGTAGAACTCCAGGCCTGGGCTTCTTCACTTCCTAATTAGCTGCCAAGCTTGTGTACAAAAAGGTTTCAAGGCCTCCTTCAGAAATTGGAAGGAAAGTGGATTTCAATTGATTAATCTCATGTCCATGCCTTTGCACCTCCAGCTCCTCCTCTCCTTGGCACTAAACTCTAAGCTCAGGACAAGCCAAGCCAAAAGAGTTTTCCTCCTAGCAATTGGAGCTCATCTCAACTGGATGCTCCCAGTAAAAGTCCTTTTCGGGAGCCTCCCATGCTTTTTGCCTTCGATTCCACCAAAAAGACTCCTCTCAGAGGCTCAGTTTACTCCAACTCAAACTCTACTCTTCACCCGGAGGCCGCTCATCAGCCTGTAAACCCAGGGCTGAAGTCTCTTTGCAGAGCAAGTTTTTTGGAGTACACCAAGATTACCTAAGGTAAAGTAAGTAGAAATTTCAGTTGGCAAATGGGAAGATTCAGGAGTTTTGCAACAAAGCAAAGGAATTGCTAAGCTCTAATTTAAGGTTGGCTCTTTGGCTCTTTTATATCTCAAAGTTTCTTATTGTTTAGGTTTGTCCTTCAGATCTATTTTTAGTCAAATTCTGCTAGCAAGAACTGTGATCCTTTTGTTGTATCTCTACTTGTTTAAGCATCCTCAAGTTTCAAGAATCCTAACTCCGTAAAGCTTTGTCCCTGCTTGCTCTGAAAGTTTTGTGTTTCTGAAACTTCTCAAATTTTGTTTTGAGCAAACCACTCTACCCGAGTTGAAATATTTATCATGGAAGACTGCTTTTTACTTCATGGAAGACCTTTGCATTCCATTACCTCATGCAGAAGGGTATCTGCATTACAGGCTTCCTTAGCAGTTTTCCCTAAGGATTGAGTCCTGCTGATAGGCCGACTATTTTATTATGGCTTTAAAATGCCTAAAGTGGTTTCTAGTTTTCTGCATTTAGTTGATATAACTATTTAAATACTTTTAAGGAATTTTGAGAAATAAAGGGGATATAGATAGGTTGTTGCTATATTGTTCCAGGCAGTTGGGTATCCAGGTTGTTTAGCTTGTAAAGTTTTCAGGCAGTCTTGCTTTGGGTTTGTTTTAAACCTTTTCCATTCCACAAACTATAAGATTGTGGATTGTAATTTGTAAGTGAGGCCAAGCCAGTAGGGCTTAGTGTTCATTCCATGGGCTGGGAGCTGTTCCAGCTTTTAGAGCTAGCTTGTCTTCTTGACAAGGGTTTACTCTCACAGCTTTTTCCAGGCAGCTTGCTCTTTCTAAGTGCATTGGCAGCTACTTGCTTACACCTTCCACTTTACTCTATTGCCACCTTCCTGGGTTTTTGCCTCATAGGGCTTTTATTGACTTTTTGTTCTTACCTACTATTTCTATAGTTTGCTGGTTCTATATAAGTCAGCTTCCCAGTTATATGAGGCATAGTACATCTTGTTATAGAACATTACAAAGCAATGTGATGAAGAACACAGGGCAGTTTTTTTTTGTACCTACTCCCAATGTAGATGTGCATTCTACCTCGCTTATATTTATCTCTTATCCCTCCTTTGGTATATCTGCTTTGGGATTTGTGCATGGTTTATGTCATTTTTATTGTGCTTATTTTTGACATTTGGTTGTTTTGTTGTTGCAAGGGGTGGTTGATGTTTTTTGCTGTCTTTGGTTGCTCCCCTTCTTACCCTTATCCTGATGACCTCTGATGTCAGAAAAGGTTTTGGATATTGCGCCGGTCTGTGGATTTGTACCTGACGTTCTGATGTCAGTCTTAAATACAAGTGGCTTGAAGCCTATGTGGGACTGCGGACTACCATTTTCTGTACTTTTTCCCTATAAAACCACCTCTGAAACTGTACCAGTAAATTGGCGAGTTGATTGCAACTACTTTACGGAACAAGTAGCATAGAGCTGCTAGTTTGCGTGTTGAGGAGCACAGTCCCTGGAATTTAGTATTGTATAGCTTAGTTTGGTCTTTAGCTCTAAAAGCTCCCTTAGTCAGTGTACTATTAATCCCTCCTGCACTGTACCCTAGTAGCTTACCCAGTAAGGGATCTGAACAAACACTCATATAACAACAGTCTGGTTGTCACGGACATACAAGCTACACCCACCACACATAGTATGTACCCCAGAAAATAGACCTACTTATGCTGAAGCCCTTTAGGGTTGGGAGGATGAATTTAAGACCTAATAGACATTCCACCTGCAAAAATTATCATTAACAAACTCAAAACGACTAGAAAACTGATAGAAATTCCAGTTATAGATGTTCTTTTTGGAATTCACAAAATCCACAAAAACCCTGTTTAACCCACTGTTTAGGCCAATTGTGTCAGCCCCTAACTATGTGACTGAAGGTATTTCTATATTTTTAGATTTTGTTTTACACCCCAAAGTGTAGAGATTGTCCTTGTACATTAAAGATTGCTGCAAGTTTTTAGAAATGTTTCATATATCTAATATTAATTATGTAGTTGATGAAAGCAAAAACTTATTACTATAGACATCTGTTACTGTTTACAGGTATCCCCCATGAACAAGGGATTGATTTTTGTTAGATCCTTTTTTAAGCAAGTTTTCTCATACTACAAATGAAAATATTAAATCTTATGTCAATTTTCATGAATTCTTGACAGATGGGTTTGGTTCCGAATCGGCCATTATACAAAGCTTGCGCCAGCCAAAAAACTCTCATGCTAAGACTCTACCCATACTGCCTCACTTCTCATTACCTCAGATCGCATTTGCTGCATAGAAAATTGGATGCATCAGCTGATGATGTTAGCTAAGTGCTCAAAAATTTTTCTGATTTGTTTACTGTTGTACTTCAAAACTCTTTCATATCTTAATACTTACTGTCGTTTAACTTTTTTTGTGTGAGTGACTTCGTTTGAAGCGTTGTATCACCGTTTTTACCTCAGGGTATCTCTACTTTACCATTGCTGGTATTAGGCCTCTCCTTCCCTCTTACTGTTGGTAACCTTCCAATACCATCATTGGTACTTTTTCTCCTGTTTCTTTCCTTTCTTTACCTGTGTGGGTATGCTGTATATACCATAGTTTGTATGTAATATAAAAAAAGGGCTTTTACTTTCTAAACCCTTTGCTTTCCTTTACTTCGTCCACCTTTTTTCGCTTCCAGCATGTGTGTGTTTGTGTGTTTGTGTGTGTTTGTGTGTGTTTGTGTGTGTTTGTGTGTGTTTGTGTGTGTTTGTGTGTGTTTGTGTGTGTTTGTGTGTGTTTGTGTGTGTGTGTGTGTGTGTGTGTGTGTGTGTGTGTGTGTGTGTGTGTGTGTGTGTGTTTGTGTGTGTGTGTGTTTGTGTGTGTGTGTTTGTGTGTGTGTGTTTGTGTGTGTTTGTGTGTGTGTGTGTGTGTGTGTGTGTGTGTGTGTGTGTGTGTGCGTGTGCGTTCCATTGTTTTTGATAAGTCATGGCAGAGAAACAAAAAGAAACCTCCGAGTTCAAAAGACAGAAAGATGCCCAATTCTGATGGGCATCTTTCTTGCGTTTATTGTCTGGGTGCCCATCATCTGGAAATTCAACCTCCTTGTGATATTTGTAAGGGTTTTAGTGCCCGAACTCTTGCAAAGAAATGTAACAAACTAATTCTCAAAGGCTTATTGAAATGTCCATTTGGTGAAGTTCTTTCTGAGGAGGAGACTTCAAAATCTCCAAAGTCTGAGACAAAAAAAACAAGTCATTTGGTACCGTCTTCCCCTAAGGTACATGACTCCAATTCTCAAAAATCCCCGGTTCTGACAGTTTCTTTGGAACCAAAGGTGAAAGTTCTGAAAATGTCATTGCCTTCTGCTCCGGTACTGACATCAACAAAATCAGGATCGGTGCGGTCTACTGTTGATCTTACAAAAACCACTTCGGAAACCAACCACGACTTCAGCACTGATGGACTTCTCTGCCACAGATAATTATTACATCATCTCATTCGGTTCCATTTTCTAGTCCTATTCAGCAGACCATGGTGTCAAAGGTCGATGTTACAAGTACCCCACAGACTAGCTATTTCCCTTCAATTGACCCCTTTTTGGGTGAGCAGCTGAGTCCCTTTGTGGAAGGACATGAATCTCCTTCAGGAATGTCAACCCATACCTCCAGGAGTCTATCAGAATTAGATGAAGTCAGATTAGTGGATCAGCTCTTAGCGGCCAGAGACGACCTTGCACCCAATAGGACTTCTCTCCCTCCCGGAGCCGAGGCATACTCTCTCAGTACTCCTACATATAGTCCTCCTTCAACCTCCCCCCAGGTCTTGGAGCCTGTTGCTTTGACAATCCCGGGGCCAACTGCTTTGATGCCAGTAGTGGATCTCACCTTGGCACCGGAATATACACTGTGGTCCTTGGCTCCTTTGGAATCATCGCACCCAAGAGACCATGACTTGGCTACCAGTTCTGGGATCCTTGGATCGGCCCAATTTTTTTTCTGCTGTGCCGTCCGTGGCTCTCAGTACCATGGTAGTTTCACGTCCTCTCTCAGCTCCTACTCCGGTGGGTGGCTCGTTGGAGTGGGGTATGACCCCTGTTCCAAGGTTGTCTTTTCCTGTTCCGGGCTCCCATCCCTCTTCGGGTGGGCCTGCCTTTCAGATTATGGAGAGAGCTTTAGCCTCAGCAGGCTCCCAGTTGGTTCCATCCCCATTGGAGTGCCATATGTTTGCTTCCTCTGGTTCACAGCTGCCACGATCTGCTACTTCTGGACAGTGGGCACAAGAGCAGCAAGATACCCTAATTCAGGGTCCCTGCTCTTCATAGTCCTCCTTAGAACTTCCCCCCGAGGAGCCACCCCATAAGAAATAATGCACCTGGATTCTCCAGAAGAATCAGTCATGGAGGATACAGATTACGATGAAGGGTAAGGGTCCACTTGGTCACCCCCTGAAGATGTCTCCTTTGGAGACATCCTGGAAATATTAAAACAGAGGGGTGATTTGGAAGTCCTCAAACCCATGCTCTGAGGAATCTGTTTTCTCTTGCAAGCTTGTTATGCCCGTCCGCCTACTTCTTGGGTAATCCTGCCCACTAATGATCTTGTCAAGTTGATCGTTCAGCATGTGTGTCAAGCTCCTGACACCATAGAGCCTATTCCCCAGAGACCGGACAAGATTCTTTCAGCCCCAGAGGATCAGCCCCATTGGTCTAAGGGTCTAACAGTGGATGCCATAGTGTTGGCAGCAGCCACCAAAAAAGTACTCACTGAAGAGAGTTCAACTGTCCATACTCCAAACCGAGAGTCCCAGACAATGGACAGATTCAGGAAGCGGGTCTTTGCTTTGTCGACCTTTGATATTCAGTCCTTGAACTTCTTGGCATACTTTACTAGACTCCTAAGGGATCTGATAACTGAACTTTCAGACACCCTTGCAGGAGCAGTGTCTGACGAGGTTCAAGATAAGTTTTCCTCTCAGCTTGCCACCCTGGAGTCCATCTCCAATTCGTCTATGTGGCTTATTGTGCATACAGCTGAAGGGACGTCAAGAGCAGCAGGTACAGGCATTGCCATTAGGTGCCATGCCTGGATGCGCGTGTGTGATTTTGCAGACCCCTTCAACTCTTCCTTTGTCATCGTTGCTGTTGATGCTACCTCATTGTTTGGCCCAAAAGTTAGAGAGACATTACCAGGTGTGAAAAGGACGGGAAGACCCTTTCTGCTGTGGGTGTGTTTTTCCACTCCACAACAACCTTACTCCAGGAATCAGAGGAGTGGAAAAATGTGTTTCAGAAAGACCCAAGGGTCTTTTCAGGACATGTGGTGAGTATTCCCCCAGGGCATTGGGGGGAGCTCTACTGGAAAACACCCCTCCCGTGGCAGAGGAGGTCCGTGTAACCAGGGTTCCAGAGATTCTTTTTCCGGACAACCCTACCAACGCTCACTTACCTCAGGAAGTAGTTGGGGGAAGATTTTCTCTGCACCTCTCAGCCTGGCTCACAATAACATCAAATTCCTGGATGCAGATGATAATTACCAGAGGTTACCACATTCCCTTCACTCTTTTCCCCAAACCGCAAAGGCAAATCCCCGATGTTCCACCCAGTCAGTGGGATCTAGCAGCACTAGAAGGTCAAAAGTAGCTTCAAAAAGAGTCATCCAACCAGTCCCACCAGACCAGATAGGATCCGGATTCTACCCAAGATTCTTTTTAGTGCCAAAAAGATAGGGGACTTAAGGCCAGTCTTGGATCTCAGCCTATTGAACAAATTTGTGCAACAGACAAAATTCTAGATGGTCATGGTTCAGTCTGTCCTTCTCTTTCTAGACAAGGACAGTTGGATGTACTCTATAGATCTTCAGTATGCGTATTACCACATAAAGGTGGACAAGAAGATTTCTCCACTTACGGCTAAGAGCCAATCATTACCAGTTTCAGCACTCCCCTTTGGCCTCACCACAACCCCCAGGGTGTTCCTCAAATGCATGGCTATCATAGCAGCTCACTTGAGACTACAGGGATTCCGTGTGTTTCCATATTTAAATGACTGGCTCCTCACCGCCTCCTCCAGGCATCTACTGCTTTGCGCCATAGACTTTGCTCTACATCTTGCCAGAACTTTAGGCATTTCAGTCAACAAAGAAAAGTCACAGCTGTCTCCCATGCAGGATCTAGAATTTATCAGAGCAAGACTAAGTACAATATCCTGTGTGGCCTCCCTTCCTCATCACAGGCTTCTAAAGCTAAGATCGCAACTACAGGTTATCCTCTCCCAAGACAAAGTTCCTGCCCGTCTGGTACTACAACTTCTCGGATCCGTGGCAACAGTAACATTAGTTCCCCTAGTGAGGTATCAGATGAGGCTGCTTCAGTGGCTCTTGGCACTTAATGGCACCATCAAGTCTGGTTTCCCTTTCTTTGGCCTCACCTGGTTCACCACCCGTGGACTCTAGATCCAACTCTGGACCTGTTGTCTCACACTCAGGGCTTGGTGCATCCCAACCTTCAACATCTCAAGCTTACGGCTTTGTTTCTCCAATTCCAGTAATTGCCAGGCAGAACAACTTGTGCTCCCCAGCTCTGATCACGCTGCCATCCTGCTTCTGCCTACCTGTAAGACAACTTTGATCAAAGAAAAAGTGACAACTAAACAGAGTCTGGCAGGAGGGTTCCATGGATTGCCTTCAGGACTCTTTCAATACCAGCTGCTGGAAGGTCTTCAGTTTCAACTGGGGGCCTCGACTACCATTAGAGTTCACCTAGCTGTCATTTTGAATTTTCATAACGGGTTTGATGATCATTCCTTGATGTCTCATCATCTGTGCAAAGTCTTTCTTAAAGGCACTCAGCATTTAAAGCCCCCTTTCAAAGATCCCAGTAGCGCCTTGGGATTTGACATTAGTTTTACAGTGCCTAGTTCGTCAGCCCTTCAAGCCAGCAGCCACTTGTGACTTCAAGTTGGGAGACCCTCTTCCTAGAGTTACAGGCTTCATGTTTGAATCATCCTTATATAATCTTCCACAAAGAAAGTATAACTCAGAACCGATCCCTTCTTCCTTCCAAAAATCGTATCGGAGTCCAATATCAACCACACCATAAACTTACCAGTCTTCTTTCCAAATTTTTCAAACAAAGGAGAGTACTGCTTTCATATGTTGGATTTCCACAGACAATTACGTTCTTACTTGGACAGAACAAAATCCTCTAGAAATCAGACCAACTTTTTCTATCCTTTTCAGGCACCAGATTGGGGAAACCTGTTTCAAAGGTCACCTTATTGAAATGGTTAAGAGACTGCATTACCTTAATATACAACCAGAATGAACTCAAACTACCAACAAAAGTTAAAGCTCATTATACTTTAGCGGTCTTCCATTCCTGCCCTTCTATGAAAGACATATGTGCAGCTGCAACTTAGGCTGCACCTCATACCTTTATCACTCATTACAAATTGGACAATGGTCTCCGGGGGAAGGGCATCCTTTGGCTCTTTGGTGCTCAGAAATAAACTTCCTTAGGGCCGGCCAGGATCTCAAGTAGCTGAGTACTCTGTCCCATCAGTCAAGAATGAATGAAGATTAACATCAGCTAAAGAATGTATGTTCATACCATAAGGTTCCATCTGTGTTGTTGATCTTCATTCTTGACATCCCAACCTCCTACCCCCTCCTAGAAACTCCTGGAGGTTTGGAACTAGTCCTGGGATTGTTATAGGGTCATTGCTCAGACAGAGCTTCCATATTTTCTTATTGGTAGGCAAACTCAATCTGCGGTAATGGGAAGAGAGGCAGTATGGGTAGAGTCTTAGCTCGAGAGTTTTTGACTGGCGCGAGCTTTGTATAACGGCCAAGTCAGTTGCGAGGATACCAAACCCATCGATCAAGAATGAATGAAGATCGACAATACAGATGGAATGTTATGGTAAGAACATAACTTCTTTTTTATTGTATGTTGTTAGAAATTTTGTTGGAGAGTCATTACTTCATTTTTAACAAACAGGTTTACAAGCAAATAAAATGAATGGTGATGGGGTCAGCAGTAGCCTCATCCTTTGCTAACATTGATGTTCTTCATCTCACATTGCTGCAGTCCTTACACTTGGGTCCATCGTCCTCGGTCGGTCGGCAATATCAAAAAGTATAGACGTTGGTCGGTCAGAAGATTTGACTGACATCAGGAGGGCCAGGGTACAAATGCGATGACCGACGCCATATATCCTCAGTCTTTTTTGCGCGATGGTCCGAGCAGAAGCAGCGCCGCAGGTGTGTGGTTGGTGGCGTTTGAAATTTCGGAGGAGCGAGTTTCCAATCCAGTCAAAGTTGGTTGGCACTGCCAGTTTTTTTTATATTTTCTTTTTTTTACCGGAGGTCAGAAAAATGAAAAAGTGAATAATTGTATTTTGTATTCTTGTGGATACGACCATACTCTATAGACCTTTGTAGGTGTATTGTACTTTAGGCCTGAGCACGACTATTGTAAGTGTCGCCTCTGCTTAATTATTATGTTTAGATTATTAGAAGAGAAGATTAGATTGCCAGCGGTTAGTCTTCGAAGCGGCAATTATAAATGCCGCCGGATGCTCATCACCGCTTCAAGACAAGCAGCAGACAAAAAGGTTAAAGGGAAACCTAGGCTAGAGGAAGTACGGCCAGTACCGACTTCGGGTGAGCTAATGGTAGCACCGGTGTTTCCTTGGGAGGCTTGGGATGTTTGTTTGGGATGAGAGGTGTTGGCAGGATGTGGCCTCTCAGGAGGCAGCCAGGGCATTGGGCTTCCTCTCTTACTATGCTCCCTCCTCCCTGTACCTCCCTTTCCTGTTTCCAAGGCTTCTCCCCAGGCAGGCCAGCAGTAGAGTCAGCCCAGCTCTTCCCAGCCTTTTGCCCACTGTGCCCAAGAAGCATAGCCTTAAAATGGCAGAAGATTTGATTACTTGGATTTAAGTTCTATGAAGATTTGATTACTGAGACCTAGGTGGCACCTGAGCTAGAGGGAGAGAGCAGGCTTCAGATAGACTCAGTAGGTCTGCTGAAGACTTCTTTCTCTACTGGATAGAGTTCCCTTCTGCTTCTGGACCCTGAGGAGATTCTTTCTTCTCCTCCTGTCCTTTTGAGGATTTTTCTCCTTCTGAAGGTCAGACAGGAGCTCTTAAGTGGGAAGGCCAGGGACTCTCTGATTCCAGGAAAAGGCTTTGGCTTAGGGCTTGTTTTACCTCAGCATAGGCCTTTGTTTATAGATGTTTTTTCTGGATGTATAGGCCTTTGTTTTTACTTCACCTTTGGATGTTGTGATTCTTGCCCAGTCTTCCCGTTAAACCGATAGGTATTTTGCCACCCTGAAGCTCATAGTAAGTATTAAAATAGGTGCCCAGGGCCCAGAAACTTTTAAGGTTGGGCCAGGGGGTGACCCAGAAACTGTTAGCCAGGCCTAAAGGTGTTAGCACTTCTGTTGTTGGCCTTGGATAGATTGGAAAGAAAGAGGCTACTCTTCCAGTAGATTGATGAGGGAAAAGACAATACTTCTTTCACTGTTGAAATACTCAAACTATCTCCTTTCACAAGCAAAGAAGTCTACAAGTGATTGCTCCTTTCTCAGGTTCTGAGTCTAAGGTTGAAGCAAGATTTGCTGTGTAAGTCTTTGATGGTAAGAGCATTCTGCAGTGGTGGTTTTCTCTGAGTAGGGGCCTCACCTAGGTGGCTGCCACTGGACAGTTCTTCGCAGGCACCGGGCTGCTGGATCAAACATGCTCTGACATGTTTAAAACAAGGATTGAGGGATTTCCTTTTCTGAAAAATGGTGTTAAAATTGCAGATTGTTGAGGCAGTTTTGCATTTTATGGAAGATAAGTCCTCCTCTTGGAGCTCCTGTTAAAGATAAAGGCAGGTCCAGCCTCCTCTTATCATTGCAGAAAATGGCCTAGATTGGAGCTCAGTATCCTTTAGGCTGTAGAAAATGGCCTACTAAGGGGTGGATGCGGGTAGGGGCAGAATGGTGGGTCTTTTCAGGCCTAGATGCGGTAGGGCAGAGCTCAGGCTCCTCCTTTGAGGTCTGGGTCAGTCCTTCTGGAAACAGACCACCTTTTGAGGGAGCTGCACTTTCCTTCTCAGAAATTGAGTTTAATTTCTTTGGAGTTGCAAGCTGCCATCGCCTTTTCACTTAATGCCCCAAGAGGCATGCACATTGGATAGAATATTGGCATGCTTACAGGTTTAATTTCCCAACCTGCTTCCTCACAAAGTATCAAGTGACATAAGGTTTTAAAGAATAGACCTTCACAAGCAAGTTTCTGGTACTTCAGAAGCATTCTCCTCAACAAAGATATGCGCCAGACAAGCAAAGTTCTCTGTTACTCTGTTCCTAGGTCCAAAGAAGGGGACACTTTCGAGTGGGCCTAGGGTATCTACCCTCAACATTTGACCTTTCCAGAAAGAAACAAGAAGAGCAACTGACGCTACAGCATCTACCCTAAATACTGGGCTGGACATATGCCGAAGCTGGTGGAACTCATTATGTCACTTTCATGTTCCCCCACACTACTGCTATCATGCCTTGGGTTTGTGGACGAGCTGGATCTTCTCACTTCAAGTTCTTCTTCCAGCCCTTACTATCTACAGATTCGAGCTTTCAGCTGAATCTTTATCTATTTCACTCTCTGTTCAGGCTAAAAAGGCTGAAGGATCTATCCTTATTTCAATTCCGTGCTAATTCTGCCACAGAGCTAGGAAGATCTTCTTCAAATAAAGAATATGTGATAGCAGTGCTAATGCTTCAGGGTAATCTGGCTCAAGGAAGGGAAGAGCTTCTTCATCATTTGGAATATGTGATAGCACAAAGGTGATGCCTACTGAATCCAGCATCCCAATCAGCCTTTTAACCCCGACAAAATCTTCTCTCTATCCCTAAGCCTTTTTGCAACTGTCTCACAAGTCCGGGCTGACTGCAAGCTGCAAACTTCATATGACAAAGCTGGTTCAGATCTGGACACTGCCAGTCAACTGCAACCGTCAGTGAGGCAGACGCAATGGTATCTCAAAATAATTGGAGCACTGTGGCATCTTGACACTGTCATTCAAATAATATTCTTCAGACAAAAAGGAAATTTGTGGTGGGCTTTACTCAAATTACCTAAACAAGTGAAGTGGATGTGACATTCAAATAATCGAAATATACAACAAGACACAGATGCCTCCTGCAAACATTGGGGAGCTCCAACCCCATCTCTGTGACTCCCGCCCCACAGTGCGGCCTGCCAGACTACAACATCTACATCCTGGTGCAGGAGCTTGGACAGCAGGCAAAAACAACTAGCTGATGGTACATCAATAAGGCCCAGGGTGGGTGTTGATTCCCATAGACAACACAAAATGATTGTGGTTTTGCAGTCCAGTTTTTTAACGTATCAGACAAATCAGGCAAGGAGGTTGATGATTTCTAACAGAGACAATCTCAGTTTGAAGCTCAATCTTCAGGGTTTCTGAACGATTCTGAGAACTCATGCTTTTCCCTGTTGAGCAGGACTCATGGTGAACTCACGAGTGGCTGCTGATTCCTTCCAATTTTCTTTTCTTGAGGTCAAGTCATGGGGCAGAGCACTTATAGAGATCTTCGAGAAGTTCAGAAATTGTCAGCTGCATTGGTTTGCTCTTTTCAGGTTTTGTTGTCACAGAGGAGGAACATTCCTCTTCTTCAATTGGAAGAATCTTCATTCCCATCACCTTTCCACCTTAATGCCTCCTCCCAATCCCACTCTAAAGGGAAGTTTTGAACTCTAGTGGTGAAGCTTCCTTAGCTCCAGACAATCTTCCCTGTTAATACTGGTACTCATTGCTGAGAATCTTAAGGTCGTACCTCCACAAGCTTGTTCACTGGGCCCACTAAAGTTGTGGCAGGATCTAAGACATTTTGCATTATGCAGAGCTTCACTTCTGCACCTGTTGTGGCCTTTGGACAGAAGTTTGAATCATAGTGGGCCTCCAATTTCCTCTTGTCAAATGTTTATTTCTGTTTTGAGGAAGCTTTCAGGCCTCACTCTGTTTTGAACCACTTAGATAAATTTGAGTTGAAGAATTTTGGAATGCAGCAAAGATTTTGCTAGAAGGCCTAATAATTTTTTGGTGGTACTCATATCTTAAGATTTTGCTGGACTGGAGCTCTTTTTCTTCTATATTTACAATGGCAAGAAGAGTTTTTGGCTCACACATATCTGCATGAGTTGAGCTTTCTTTGTCTGTCCTTTGTCATCACTATTTCTTAGGAGGGGTAAAGAATATCAGACCTCCTATTAAAAGGTCTCTGCTCCTGCTTGGGATCTCACTTTCCACTGCAAACTTTAGGCCAAACCTTCATATCTGACCCCCACCAAAGAAATTAACATTTATCATGGAAGACTGCAGTTGTTGGCTATTACCTGGATCTTAAGGGTTTCTTGGAATGCAGCTAACTTAATGCCTGTGGAGCCTCCAGCAGTTTTGATTTCCATATAGTGTTAGGCATCTAATTTTTATTGATTTATTCCTTTATGCCTAAGTATTTTTCTATTTCAGCTTTTTTCCAAATGATTCATTTCTTGACTTTTCCAAGCAAATCCCCAAAATAAGGGGTGGTTGACTTTTACACTTTAGATGTAATTTAGGGGAGTGCTATTATTTGACAGAACTAAAGGGTGTATGCAGTCCAATTTACCTCCCTTTTTTTCCTGTAGTTAGAGGTGGTTGTGTGTGGGGGTTGTAAATAATATTGTGTATATATATATTATTGTACAGACACTAAGGGTGGTGGGGTGTTTTGTTTGTGTTGTCTTTGGTTTTGTTTTGACCTTTATGTTTAGTCTCTTCTGACATCTGGGGCAAGAAAGACTGAGGATATGACGCCGGTCATGCGTATTTTGTGTATGTCAAATAAATGCATGTCAGTCAAATGCCGACGGACGCCTGCCAGCCTTATACTTGATATACCGCCGATGGACGGCGGGACTACCCAAGTGTAAGGACTAGGACAGCTACATCTCTTCTTTATGGTAGGTACATGGTAGGTACTTTTTAGGATGGTGGGAATATCTTCTGTTCACCCCAATTATGTCATCTGATGAAATTATATATTATAACAGATTTGTTAATGATTTATTCTTAGTCATCAAAGGGACCGCAGATGATTTTATTTCTCTAGTAAACCTTTTCAGTTAAAAAATCAGAATTTTTGAAGTTTACCATGAGAGATCTTTGTATTAAAATGAATTTTTTGGATATCACGATTAGTTGTAAGCAAGAAAGTAAGAATTTTGAAAGTTATATTCACAGAAAGGACACATTTTGCAACAACTACCTGCATTATAGAAGTAGTCGAACCCCCCTTTTGTTAATCAAAACAGCTCCAGGGGGCAGTATACAAGAGCCTCTAGAATGACTGCCACTGATGAGAAGTTTGGGGAAAAAGTGGAGTTTTTACTTCTTTGTTTGTTGCTAGAGCTATAAACTAATCTGCACTGTTGTACTGCAATTGCCTCACTTTTTGTAAACCTTTTTTAGCTAAGTTTCACTAAAGATATTAACTGGAAATTGTCTCCATTTGTTAAGCATCTGTTCTGATTTTCTTGCCAAGGAGTTCTTCATATAAATGATTTGTTTGCAGTTAAAACCATTCTCTAGAGTCTCCTTGTTCCTTTTTCTGCCTAAAATAGTGTAGTTAGTAGCTTTAGCATTGTCCATTTTCACGATTGCTCTCTCTGGGCCCTAGTTTGTTTGCAGTGGCTGCTTGTTCTGAGCACATTTTCCAGGCCGGCTTGCATTAGCAGAAGCCATTCTTCACTTTAGTGAAAGTATAATATTGATTGGCCATTGATTGGTAAAGGTTGACTGGTCCAGGGCTTGGAGTAAGCACTTCATTGGTTATTTTGAGCTTTTTTAAAGTTGTTTCAGGTTTCTAACTTCTGTGACCTGGCCAAAGCCTTTGAAACTATTCCCCACTCGGGCATAATAGATAAACTCTCAGCTAGGCATCAATCCTTATGTTACCAGATGGGTAGCAAACTGGTTTACTGATAGAACCCATCTAATCAAAATAGGGGAAGCCACCTCAAGCAGTAGACCCGTAATGAGTGGTGTTCCCCAGGGATCAGTCTTGGGGCCTCTGTTGTTTGGGATATACTTCTCTGAGGTGCAGGCCAAAACCAGTGGACTATGGCTGACTGCAAGTTGGGTGCAGTCATCAATTCCCCAAGTGATGGTGATGTGGACGCCCTCCAAGAGGGTCTCACCCAAACAAATGACTGGTGCCAGAAACATGGCCTCAAGCTAAATTGCAAAAAATGCATCATCATCTCCTTTGGGGGAGAGTGATGTCTCCACATATTATCACATTAATAACAATGTTGTAAGCACGCAATCAGTCATGAGGGATTTGGGCACCCAGGTTGATAGCAACCTGACTTTTGACCACCACCTTGCTTTTGTTGTTTGGAAAACTTTCTACTTAGCCCACGTCATAAGTAAGGGTATCTCATCCAGGGACAAAGAGGTCATAACATCCATGTATTTTTCCTTTTGTAAGGCCACTTATGGAGTACAATGCCCCCTTTGGCATGTACCTCCCAAAGCACATGGAGCAGCTGGAGAGACCACAGAGTTTCCTCACCAGAAGAATCCAGGGCCTCAAACATGTATCCTACACAGATAAGCTAAAAGCCCTTTCCCTCTACTCAGTTTCATACAGACTCAGCAGAGGTGACCTCTCTCTGGCATACAAAGCAATCTAAGACCCCACCTTGATGGGACTGCTGCATATCTGTAAGTCAAGCTCCACTCGAGTAACCTGAATGTGCGACCTCAACCTCGTTTGTGACATCGATAGGACTTGTTGGCTGGACATATTTGTGTCCCAGAGACTCCTCCATCTGTGGAAAAGATTCACTCTCCGCATTAAGCAGAGTACCTCATTATCCCTTTTCAAGCGCAACCTGGATAACTGGACGGGAAACAAAGTACACCCCTGGGATTCCACCTGTGTCCCCTGCTTGGACAGTGGCTTCAGGTGCTGACTTGTCTAAACATGGGCTAAACTCTTGGCTAGGCTTATTAGAGCTCTCAGGGCCAATAGCCTAGTAACTTCCTATGTTCCTATGAAAAGCATAATATCCAAAAACTACACAGTTCCCTTCAGAGCAACTCCCAAGACAGTCATTCCCCACATCTCCCAGATATGCTATCATATGGAAGGAGAGAAGCACACAGGAGTTACCCATTTAGTTCAAAAAAAGAGATTGCTAAGAGGTCATACAGCCCAGAGAGGGTCTGGTGTCTTTTCAAGATTCTTTCTAGTTCCCAGTAAGTGAAACGACCTCAAGGCTCATTTTAGACTTAAATGGCCTAAACCATTATGTTAGTAAAGTTCCGAATGGTCAACATATAAGCAGTACTTCCATGCTTTCAAGGAAACTGGATGTGCTGTATAGATTTTCAGGATACTTTCCTCCATATAAAGATTGGAAAGCCATCCAGAAGTTACCTTTGCTTCCGACTCTACCAATCATTACCAGTTCCAAACATTGCCATTGGCCTCACCACAGCCCCCATGTGTGTCTGCCAGCTGCATGTTTGTATTAACAGCCCATTTCAGGCCAGAAGGTATCCCATATTTTCTTGTACCTAGACAACTGACTCCTTGTCACCACAAGAGAGTCCCTTAATTCAGCAGAAAAGTTTCCCTTGTTTTTGTCTGCCTTAGAGCATTTATGCAAAATCTCACGAAGTCCAAGCTGCTGTCCTAATCCTCTCCAAGTTTCAGGTTTATAGGATGTGATTTGGACATGAGATTAAGAATTGCAAAGCTTGCAAATGACAGTCTTCTCTGTCTCACGGGCCCTTATTTTAAAACTCCATCAGGTGACCTCCCCTCCTCCTCCTCCTGTGTTTTTTCAAGTATGGGTATGATATGATGACAGCCTCAATCACTCTAGTCTCTTATGCCAGTTTTCATACAAGAGTGTTGCAATGGACTTTCAGCATTCAGTAGTCTCAGTTTCTACATTCCCTGGATAATCCTGTGTGTGTTTTGCCAGTCTGCAGACATACTGCTTTCAGCTACATTCACTATGGATGTCTCCTCTCTGAGATGCGGGGGGGGGGGGGGGCATTTTGAGGGGAGAACATTCCAAGGGATGTGGTGTTAACAACCGGCCTGTCTTCACATGAAAGTCCTGAAGATGATGTAGATCCTCCTAGTGTTGCAGGCAATACAGGACTTCTTTACCCAGAGTATGATCTCAATTCACTTGGATAACACTTTTTTGCAGTGGTAAATTAACAAGTAAGAAAGAACTCTTTCATACCTGCTGTGCTGAGAGGCAGTGATAATATGGCAATGGGTTGTCTTCGTAATACTTTATGGACAAAATTCACATTCCAGTTTGGACTAAACTTTTAGTAGACAGGCCGACATCAGTAGAGCAGTCTGTTTTTAGCTGCTGTGAGCAGCTTTCCTGTGACCTTTTCACATGCCTAACCAGAACCAAATGTAGCAGATACATTGCTCTAATCCCTCCATAAGGACAGGCAACCAGGGTGCTCTAGCCCATCCTTATCCCTCTGTACTCCTTTATGCCTTTCCTCCTCTTCCTCTCATGACAAAGTTCCTACAGAAAGCCACTCTATGCAAAGCCTCAGTTGTCGTCATTGACCACTTTTAGCCCAGGCAAATTTAATTCCTCATGCTTTGGTGACACCTCTGGAAACAGCGTTAGCTGATTGATCCCTTTCCAGATTTGCTGTTTCACCCATATGGAAGACCTCATCCAGATATATTGTCTCTGAAACTAACTGAATCGTTTTTCAAATTCCAGTAATAGCCTCAGATTCTTCCTTTTCTTACACAGCCATTCAAATCTTTTCAGCCTCCCAGAAGGGTGTAGTTAGAAAGAGAGAAAGATTTTCTCTTTGGAGAGTACAGCATGACCTATATCCCTTTTTAGCTCTACTTCCTTTGATCTTACTTTGACTGGCTCCAGTTACGCCTCTGTCAGGTCAAGGTTCAGTTGACAGCCAACTCCAGCTTTCACCAGAGTTTAATTTCCCCCCTCTTTAGCCTCCCAATAGATTTGTAAAGCCTTCCTTAAAGGAACATTTCTTTTGAGATCCCTTTTCAAAGACCCCCGCCCTCCATGGGACTTAAATTCAATCTTAGAAGCCCTAACTTGAGCCCCACCCCTTTAAACCTGTTTCTTCTGAAGCTTAAAACACCTTTCTTGGAAACTATTACTGTCTGCTATTACATCTGTCAGGAACATTTCTGAATTACCTCTCTCTCACCCTTATATTTTTTCCCACAAAGATATTTTTTTGTCAGAACTAACCTTTTTGCTTAAGGTCATTTCTGAATCAGTCTTGAAGCAGGATATTCGGCTGCCAATATTTTTCCCCCACTATACTAATCAAGGAGAGTTTTTGCTTAACTCCCTGCACATTCATAGACAGCTGTCCTATTACTTGCATTGTACAGATGATTTCTGAAAAGATAACCAATTATTTGTATCCTACTCAGGTTCCAAAGTTACTCTGTTCAAACAGTTGTCAGACTGTGTTACTCACATGTACTCTAGCAACAGTAAAACTCTTGTCAGTACCCAGGAGGCATTCTATAAGGTGCATAGAAGCTTCCCATGGCCTTTTTTAAAAATTACTCAGTTGGTGGTATATGTGCTACAGTAACATGGCCAGCAGTGCACATACCTTTATTAAGCACAGCAAACTGGACATGATATCCAGATCTAGATCATCCTCTGGATCTGTCATACTCAAGGGTAGACTTTAATGTTGCCACCCATGAATATAAATATATCAGGATTTTGTACCAAATCAAACAGTCACTTTGTAACTCCAAAACTGAAGACCTCTACAACAGAAGGAGCATACGTCTGCACCACTACTTTGCCTTCTAATGACCGCTTCCCAATAATGACCACCACAGTACTTAAATCACAGAATATTACAGTGAGTTGCCACCACACTCACAGCGCACTTCACTACTACTTCTTTCGGCTTTTTCCCGGTTAGGGGTCGCCACAGCGGATCACCTGTCCACTCATAATTGGCAGTGGAGTTTTATGGTGTCAAGTTGCCAGCCCGACCTTCCACAGAAGGCACACACACGCACTCGCACCTAGGGCCAATTTAGAGTGTTCAATCCACCTACAGCATGTTTTTGGGATGTGGGAGGAAACCAGAGCACCTGGAGGAAACTCACACGACCACAGGGATGACATGCAGACTCCGCACAGAAGGCACCCCAGCCGAGGATCGAACCAGAGAACCTCTTGCTGTGAGGCAGCAACTCTAACTGCTGCACCACGGCGGCCGCCGGAGTAAACTGGTGTACCTAAGGAAATTATTTTTTTTTTTGAGAGGTCATACAGAATCGGAGTTGCCCAGACAGAGTCAGGCCTTGCAGAGTTTAATTCTGGTGGCTGCCAAAAAAACAATTACTAGAAAATGGAAATGAAAGTCTAAACCAACCATATCAGAAGAAGTCAATATATTAACAGAGATACAAGAACTGGAAGTGGAATCTTTACAAAAGGGTCGAAGCATATTACATACAAAAAATGTGAACTGTGGGAACAATACATGAGGAATAATGTTTTGGAGGAGGAATGAGGTTTAAGGGAAGGCAAGAATTGAATGAGCTATGTAATGTTAAACTGAAAATTACTTTTTAGAAGATTATATGTGATGTATAATGTCTGCAAACCGCACACTTCACTATAATTGTCAAAACAATGTTTTATTAATTCTGATGAAGTCCCAGAATGTAAGGAATGAAAGTGCTTAGTTTTTATGTGCCTTTCATTTTTTTATGTATATGTGGATTAAAGCTGGCGTGACTACACCAGGTTGTGGATCGTTGTTTATTCTGGGGGTCTCCATTGTCGCAAGTGTGTTTATGTGGTGTGATGAAACCTGGTTTTTGGATGACCAGAAATACTTTGGAACTAAGCTGAATTTTCTGGTTGTTCGGGTACAGAGTTTTGACAATTATAGTGAAGCATGCATTGAGACTATGAAGTAGTGTTAAAGGTGTATGCTTCCTTTGTTCCAGCTTTAGTGATTATGGTGAAATGTTGTGCAGCTTTTGGTCTACCACTGAACTGGAGGTAGATCATTTTTGGGAAGCAGTCATTGGGACGCAAAGTATTGGTACAATTTTGCACTCCTGTTGTAGGGGTCTTCAGTATTGGGATTTTGTCCCATAGGTTAGGATGGATGATACAGAAGTTGTAGACAGACCTGGTAGACCTAAGCATGTAGCTTATACTCCAGTCCTTGTACTGTCATTCTTCTTATAGCCTGCATATTACGCAGAAGGGGCAAACTCAATCTGAAGGACTGAGAGGACCGGCGCTTGAACTCTACAGTGAGCTGAAGTAGCTGCTGGCTCTGATCAAGGTGAACGGAGTGAGATAGTGAAGATCCAGCATTATGATAAGCACATAACTTCTGTTTTTTTTGCTATTGCAATAGACATCTTTGTCAAACTCGAATGGTGCAAAGATGTTCTACCCAAAAGATTTCTTTCCAAGGTATACTGAATACAATGACTACAGTGAGATTAGTGATATCCTTCTATTTTAATAAGTGTAGTTTATTAATTTACAGTTAAACAGTGATGCCAGTACACATACATTAATGTAAGTGAAAAGAAAACATAGTAATATTTTTTCATCCAGTATATGTTTCCTTTTTAATAATCATCATTCAACCCAACATTTCATACATTGTTCAGTCCTTCCCTCCTTTAAACCTCAATCCTTCTCCTAAACATTATTCTGCAGGTATTGTTCCTACAAATTCCATTTAGTTTTATGTAATTACTCTTTCCTTTTTCTAAGGATCCCACCTCTAATTCTTTTTCTCCTTCCTTTAAAATATTCAGTATTCAGTTACATGTGGTTTAGACTTTGATTTGCATTTACTAGTAATTGCATTTTTGGCAACCAGCAGCATTAAAGTGAGTAATGCCTTGCTTCTGTCTAGGCCAGAGCCTGTGTTCCAGCTCAAAAGAATAATTTCCTTATTTGCAACGATTTGCTATTCGAACATTTTTGTGACAAAATACTCTGTAGAGACTTTTTTAAAATCTGCCAACTCGTTACATTCCCAGAACACATTCCTAGCTGACTTTCACTTTCCCATCACACCTCTAACATTTGCTGTCTACCTGCAGAAGAGTTTTCTGAAGCCTACTTTATGTATACAAATATCTGTGCAAATACTTCCAAGCAAAAATTCTAAACCTTCTGGACTTTGTTGCAGAATTGGGAGCCACAGAAATGTCTTTCCATTTCCATTGTTCTGTGAAAAATTGCCTTTCTTTTCTTTTCCAAATCTTTCCCAAAGACTTCCGGTTGATTCTTATAGTTATCATGCAGTATTAAATATACCCTTACTCCATCCATTCACTGGCCATTTTTGCACATGGGGCCAGGGTGTCACTTCAGCAGTGACAGTCATCTAGAGTCAAGGATTACACCAGCAGGTTGCTAGCCTGGCCAATTTGGAGTTTCCAGTCCACCTACTGCATGTCTTTAATGTGGGAGGAAACTGGAGCACCCGGAGAAAACCCATGCGAACACAGGGAGAACATGCAGAAGCTGCACAGAAGGTACCCCAGCCGAGAATTAAATAAGTGAACCTCTTGTTGTGAGGTGACAATGCTTTCTGCTGTGCCACTAAGCCACCCTTTAGTATACCCTACTAAATCTCTTTTTCAAAGCTGCTTTTGTTCTAGACTTAAGTGAAAATTTTGCCATAGCTGGTCTTTGATTTAACACTTAAATACCCCTTACTCTTTGCCTGTTTTCTGTTATCGATGCCTGGTGTGGAAGACAGTCTTTAACCTGCAGTCCAAATTTCTACTTGCCTCATCCCATTATATTAACCAAGTTGTTTGCTCTCGTTTCCAGTAGCTTGGTTCCTCTGCTGATTTTCTCCAATAAATTCCAGCTCCCTCTTGCGTATTTTCTGTAATTTTACTTGTAATCATCCCTATTGGTAAAATCTCCTTTCTCCATTCCTGTGTTGGTTTCGTTTTGATTATTTTCTGCATCGTTTTGAATACAATTTTCTCTATGGTGGTGGTAGTGGTGGTGATTTTCCTTAAGGACTTGAATCCAAAACGTTATTCTCTTCTTAATTCTCTAACTACCCTGTCCTCCTTTTTTCATCATTCCCTTCCACTTTGATTTACAAGCTTTTGCTTGTGTTTTATTCATGAGCCTTAACTGTGTGAAATCATTATAATTCAGTTAATCCAAAACCACCTTGTTCATTGGGGACAATCATCTTATCAACTTATCCCATTAACTGTTGCCCTCTTTTCCTCCCAAATAAATTCCTTCAACACTTAATTAATTACTGTCCTCAACTTCTCACTTGGTTGGTAAAACTATGCCTGGCCTGAATATAAAATTAAAGGGCCAAAACATTTTCACTTCTTTTATCTTACTGTCCATATCCATAATCAAGAGCTTTCACTTTCTCAGTTTTTTGTTTATCTTTATAGGCTCATTGTAGAGTACTAGGCTAGCTGCCCTTGCAGGCCATTTTAAGCCTAGTCAGTTTCCCTTTTTGTGCTCAAAATAATATATCCCATTTGGTTATAGATTGATGCTACCCATCCCATGGTTAAATATAATATGTTACCCCTAATGGAAATAACTGGAATTATACTGTAGATAATTTGAGGGGACGAATGCATGGGATAAAGCATTTAGGAGCTGCTTCTGTCCATTATTAGTACAGGGGGAAGTCCTGGGATAAATTTTCTGTTTCCCATCCGTAGATCTAAGTTGCACTTGAAAATGGATAGGGATGAACTCTGTTTTATGTGGATGGGGGAGACTGTTCCATAGCAGCGATATCCTCTGCGAAATATATCTGTCCCTCCAAACCATTCTGTTGATGTTGCAGAAGAGGTTTAGATCACTAAACTGGGTGTTTTGATGCCATTTGACTTGCAGTAAATCCATCCGTAATGGGTCAGAAGATTCCTTATATGCCAGACACTGGTCCTCTTAGCATTCTATAGGATACCAAGTATAGTGACAGCACTTTGAGTCGGTCCATGACAGGACATGGTATTTGAGCCTTGTATCCTTTTTTATTTAGTCTCTTCCCACTTACTGTTAACTGCCATAACTCTTTTTAATCCATACATCTAAATACTCTGAACTAGTTCATGTTTGGGTATATAGTTTACCACTATTGCTTCTGTTATCTTCATTAATTTTATATCCATAAAAGAAGAAATTGTCTCAAAGTGTTTCTCATCAAAATGTCCTTTTCTGGGTTTATCAGATACAAAATAATATAATCTGCAAATACCGTTAAGAACCATATCAGTTATATTCTCGAATTTGAGACAGTTGTTTTCTTTGCCATTAGATCTAAATATAAAACAAATAAAGGGAAATGACACCCCTGCCTGGGTCCTCTATTAAAACACAGCTTATTAGAGTGGAACCCTCCCAATTTAATTCTTGTCTTTGACCCTTTGAATGTCCTCCTAATTAACCGTATTAGTCTACTAGGGAATGCAGATGCTTTCATTGCCTTACTCATAATATCATACCTGACACTGTCAAATGCTTTGTCTGCATCAAGACCCACAATAATAGTGGCATCTTATGTTCTGCTTCCTTTTTGGATCAATATTGTTGTCAGCTGTTTGCCACCCCTCCACAAAAACACACATTGATCCGTATCTATAGGTTTTGACTGATAAGTATAACTTCATAAGGCGAGGGTTGTGTAGCTTTATTTATATATTTTGCATAAAAAAAGGTCATATATAATATATATATATATATATATATATATATATATATATATATATATATATATATATATATATATAAACTGTGTTGTTTTAAGCTATATAAACCAGTGTAAAATAAAGGAGGACCATTTTTGAAATTATCACTGCAGTACAGTGAGAAAGAAGGAATACTGTTTTAAGTTTGTCTTGTGAAGGTATGGAACCCTCTACTGGTTAATCTAAGAATTAAGCAGTATATCATGTCTGTGTGTGAATATACCTGCATTACCCACACCTGGATGTGGCATATTGCTATCTGTACTATGGCATTAATTAAAACAGAAGTTGTTTAAAACTTTTATGTGTTTCTCTGTTTTGGGACTTTATGTTTGTGTTCTTACTCTGAAGGCTTGTTTTGAGCCTTTGTTTAACTAGTAAGAAGAAAAATGACATAATATAAGAAAGAATACATAAAAAGGAGCATTTTAGCTTGCGCTTATTCGTTGGACTGCAGTTTGCTGACTTAACTTCAAAGTATGTGTGTTAATGTACATTGAAAAGCGGCAGACATCCAGTGAACAAAGAAGTGGATTTTAAGTCAGAACTAGCTTGTGTGTGTGTTTACTCTTCTGTATATGTGTTTTGTAGCTGATATACTTCTGTACTTTTTTATATGAAAACACTACTTGTGGCTATGTTTTATTTTATCTGCTTTGTTTGATAATTATTTCCTCACAGTTTTAAGATCTGATGTCATTTTCATTAGTTTCTGAGCTGACGGGTCTCAGATCCAGCTCGGACGCTTTCACTAAATTACAGATCCAACTGTCGAGCTCCTCCTTTATCCATAATGCCCCACTAACATAACATACCCCAGATCTTGTTTGCCGCCATATCGCTCAGAAGCAGATCTTCTACTGTCGAGCCTTTGGGTGAATTTTTCAATATCCCGCAATTATAAATTTACTCATTTCTCATTAACTCACTCCCTTACTTCCATTAGTTTCAAGTTCTGTCAGGCTAGTCTTCTTCTACCCTTTTATTGTTGGGTACTGAGTGAAATACTTTTACTGGTACTTTTCCTTTTTTCACTGTAATCCTTTCTTTCCTACCCTTTAGAGGGTATTCTAGGTACCATTGTTGGTATTCTTTCTGTACTGTAATATAAAAAAAAAGTCTTTTGCTGTAGCATAAATTATTTTCTTTATTTACCATGGCTGATGAACTGATTTTAAAAAATGCACTTCCTGTGGGCATAGTATCCCAAATTCTGATGCCACAAGGAATGTGTCAACTGTTTGGGTGCTGCTCACTTAGAAACTGATTGCTTCATTTGTGCTGGCTTTAATTCTAGGGCTCTTAGCAACAAGAAAAATAAATTAGTGCTGAAAGGCCTTCTTTCCACCTCTTCTTCTTCTCTAGCTACTGGGGATCAAAGAGGTCCCCAGACCATTTTGCTGCATCAGCTCTGTCCTCCGAGCCTCCTGCAAAAGTTTCAAAAAAGTCAGAACCGATACCTTGGATTCTACTTCATGGAATCTTAGGTCGCCGTGGATCCATGTTTTGTGCTGGAGCTGATCTCTTATGGGCTCCACTCACCTTTTCTTCAGGAAACTCCAAGGCGACATTCCAGGCTACCATCTATCAGCTCCTCTGTTAGGTCCTGCAGGAGCTTGTCTGAAGCAGAGGTGGATAAGATGATGACGAAGTTCCTCAGAGCTTCAGATCCAGATGGGGTAATCCCTGTTTCATCTCCATTGGACTTGTGAGCCTGTGCTCAACTGACCCAGTAATCATATCTCCTTCTCTGATCCATCCTGTGGTGTTGGAGGCCTTGAATCCTAGATCCTTAAGGATGTCCTCATTGGATCTGAAGACAGGTCATTCTTTGATTCCGACCATGTTCCTGAGTCATCTGGCTCATATTCTTATGGAGAAGGAGTACTGTCGGCACTGGCTCCAGGGGGGTTGGAGTTGACTCTGAAGTTATCTGAGCTATCCTTCCCCTAGGTGCTTTGGTGCTGGACAGCTCGGGTCTGACTCCATCCTCGAGATGGGGGTCTGGGGGGAGTTCAGGGCTTATCGACACAGGAGTCTTCAGCTCCAGTGCTGCCAAACTCTGTTTCTCCTAGATCCTATGCCTTTGGGGGAGTGGAGAGGGCTTCTTCTCTACCTAGAGAAAGGACATCCTTGCTTCCCTTGGATCCTATTTTTCTTCCACTGTCAGGTTTGAGTTCTGATTTTCTCAGCTATAGCCCACCGGGACAGCCTACGTGAGCGAGCCTCCAGTCAGTTCCTAGGGACTCCTCTGCCACTTCTGATACCTCACCAGACTATTCCTCTGATGAAGTCCCTAGGAAAAGGACATGTAAAAGGAGACACTTGGATACCCCTCAGGAATCTCTCACTGAAGACCCTGATTTTGATGAGGAGGAAGGGTCTTCCAGATTTCCACATGGGGATGCCTTTTTTGGAGAAATATTGTAACATTTAAAGCAAAAGGTTGGATAGTCTTCTGAACCCCCTTCCCAGGAGAGGTCTGTGTTTATGGAGGTCTTAGGGTCTGGCCCAGCTACGACTTCGGTGACCCCTCCGGCTGATGAGCTAAAAGATCTTGCCTCATGCTAAGCATGGAAGGAACTGGATACTGTGGAGGCATTTCATAAGTGACTAGATACATGTTTAGCCCTGCCCCTAAAGGGCAGAGAACACTGGAGTAAAGGGGTCCCAGTAGATGCCATGGTTGTAGCAGCAGCCACCAAGAAAGAGCTTTCACAGCAGAGCACATCTGTCCACACCCTTGCATGGACCCTAGAACCTTGGATGGATTTGGAAAGTGCATCTCCACCTTGGCGACCTTTGCCCTGTGGTCAATGAATTATTTGGCACACTTTACCAGGTTGCAAAGAGATTTAACAAAGGAGCTTTCCAAATCTCTTTCTGGGTCCATGTGTGTGGAGGACCAGAATAAGGTTTCTTCACAGTAGGCCACTCTTCAGTCTACATTTAATGCATCCATGAGGTTAATTTCACATGCTGCAGAGGGTAGCTCAGGGGCAAGAGGTTTGGGCATAGCTGTCAGGAGACATGCATGGATGCAGTTGTGTGATTTTGCAAAGCCCTTCATGTTTTCCATTCAGCAATGCCCCATTTGATTTATCTTCTCTGTTTGGCCCAAATGTGAAGGAAATGCTCTCCAGAAGTGAGCAGGAAGGAATGACCTTGTCTGCTGTTGGGATACATTTCTCTACTCCTCATAGACACCTTTCCCAAAATCATGGAGGAGGTAGGAAAATGTGGTTTGGTTAGTCCCAAGATTCTTTCCAAGATTCATGAGGAGATGGCTCTCCCAGAGGCAGAGGGGGGAACTCTAGTGGAAGATGCCATCCTCGCAGCAGAGGTGGTGCGCAATACTAGGTTTTCAGGGATTTCTTCTTGGATAAACCATGTCAGCACTCCTGAAAGGTTGCCTAGCTGTTTTTCTCCAGAGGCAGTCGAGGGGCACTTGGCTGTGCACCTAGAAGCCTAGGTGTCCATCACAACAGATACCTGGGTGCAGAGAATCATATCCAGAGGTTATTTTATACCATTTTCCCAAATTCCCTCAATAAATTTGAGAAAGATCCTCGATGTTCCACCCAGTCAGATGGAGGCAGCAACTCTGGAAATAAGAAAGCCGCTAGAAAAAAGAGTCATCCAAGAAATCCCCCCAGACCAGACAGGATCCTGGATTTATTCAAGATTCTTTTTAGTGCCAAAAACGACAGGGGAGAGACTTGTTCTGGATCTCAGCAAATTAAATCAGTACGTAAAAGATTCAAAGTTCTGGATGGTCACAGTTTAGTCCATTTTGCCCTTGTTGCAAAAGATGATTGGATATGATCGATAGATCTTCAGGATGCATACTATCACAACAATATGAGCAGATGCTCCAGAAGATTTCTGCGCTTCTGTTTGGGAGCCAGTGATTACCAGTTCAGAGCATTGCCCTCAGGCCTCACCATATCTACCCAGGGTGTTTAGCAAATGCATGGCAGTGGTAGCAAGTCACTTAAGACTTTTAGGATTCTGGGTGTTTCTGTACCTAGACACCTGGCTCCTAACCTCCTCTGACCAGGCATCTTCTGTTACAAGAAAGTGACTACTTGCTCCAGTTATGTTACCATCTTGGCATCACAGTCAGTTACAGCAAGTCACATCACACTCCCACACAGAACCTGGAGGTCATAGGTGCTTGTCAAGACACTGTCAGTCAGATAGCACCTCTTCCCCCAACAAGAGTACAGTCCCTCAGATCCCAGGTAATGGAAATGATCTTGCATTCCTCTCCTCCAGCATGACTAGTCATGCAAGTATTAGGGTCCATGGCAACAACTATAACTCGGGTTCTATTGGCCAAATATTGTATGCGGATTCTGCAGGTGACCCTTTCAGTTCAGGGGTCTGTTCTTCAGCAGTTCTTTGCAAGGAACACCTACTTTGGTGGATCTGTTCAAATGAAATTTCTCAGGGCCTTCCTTTTGTTTTATCTCTCCCAGTATCCCCAGTGACCACAGAGGCTTCCCATTTGGGGTGGGGGAGCATTTCTTGAGGAGGACAGTCCAAGGTATGTGTTAGCTTCAGGAGTCAAATTCACATGTTAGTGTCCTGGAGATGAGAGCCGTCCTCCTAGCATTTCAGGCCTTTCAAGATGCTCTCCCCTCTGGGACAAGTGCGATCCAGTTAGACAAATATGTCTGTGGTCTGGTACATCAGCAAACCGAGGGAACTAGGTCTATTCCTCTTTGTTGTGTGGCAGTGAAAGTGTGGCAGTGGGTGATCTCTTCCATTTGCTTTCTCATTTCAGCGCATATTCCAGGGAAATCCACTGGGCTTGCCGACAAACTAAGCAGGTCCATTTTGATGCCTCATGAGTGGTCTCTCAATGTGAAAGTGGCAAAAAGATTGTTTTGTCAGTAGGGCCAGTCATGTTGCTTCCCTCCTCAACAACAAGTGCAGTAGGTTTTTCACCCCAAGTCCTGCTCTGGGGGGGGGGGGTCACCTAGAGATGCTGTAGTTCACAGTTGTCCCTCTGGCCTTATATATGCCCCACCCCCCACCCCAATTGCCTCTACTTCTCAAGTTTTTGCAGAAAGCCTACTGCTTAAAAAGCACAGTAATCCTCATTGCACCCTTTTGGCCTTGTCAAGTCTGGTTTCCCTGTCTTTAGCCTCATCTACTGTATCTGCCCTGGATATTGGACCCCAGTCCAGACTTCTTGTCTCATCTGACAGGGTTAGCTCATCTGGGCATAACAGGCCTCAAGTTGACCACATGGTTTCTTCAGTTCCAGTGATAACCAACATATCTTTTGTCCTCTCAAAAGGCTTCCACTAGGAAGGTTTACACAAGTAAATGGAAAACAAATTCCTATTTAGGCCATCCAGAGAGATTTAGATACATTTTCTACCCCAGTTTCCAAAATTATAGATTTTTTATCCTCCCTTTTCAGAGGTGGTTAGTTTCTCTTCTGTCAAAGTTAAGCTGGCTGCTATTTCTTAATTTTCATTCCGGCAAAAATCACACTTCTTTGGCTTCTAAGTTTGGCATCTTTTCACTTAGACCCCCAGTCAAAGACCCTACACCTCCTTGGGACTTACCTTTCTTCCTCCAAACTTTGACTCCAAGCCCGTTTGAACTTTCTACCATATGATACCTAAATTTTTTGTCCTCGAAAACCCTTTTCCTAATTACCATTACATCTGTTACACAAGTATCTTAACCTAGGCCCTTTCTTCCAAGCCTCCATACCTGTTTTTCATAAAGATAGGGTGTCTTCACATATTATCTCATCTTTTTTTTTTTTTTACCTAAGGTTGCTTCTGAGTCTAACATAAATCGGGTTGTTAACCTCACGGTTTTCTTACCATAGTTTTACAATGAAGATAAATATATGTTGCAGCATAGAATCATAGGAGGTTATTAGGCTTTTGGCCCTGAGGCCCTTATAAGCCTAGCCAAGAGTTTATCCCATGTTTAAACAACTCAGCACCCAGAGCCCCTGTCAGGCAGGGACACAGGTGGAATCCCAGGAGTGTATTTTCTGTTTCCCATCCAGTTATTCAGGTTGCGCTTAAAAAGGGATAATGAGGTAATCTGCTTGACGTGGAGAGGGAGTCTATTCCACAGATGGCGGAGTCTCTGGGACACATATCACAGACCAGGTTGAGGTCGCGTGTATGGGTTGCTCGAGTGGAGCTTGACTTGTAGATATGCAGCAGTCCCATCAAGGCGGGGTCTGAGATTGCTTTGTATGCCTGATAGAGGTCACCTCTGAGGAGTCTGTGAAACTGAGTAGAGGGACAGGGCTTTTACCCTATCTGTGTAGGGTAGGTATTTGAGGCCCTGGATTCTCCTGGTGAGGAACCTCTGTGGTCTCTCCAGCTGCTGCATGTACTTTGCAATGTACATGCCGAAGGGGGCATTGTACTCAATAATTGGCCTTATAAGGGAAGAATACAGGGATCTTATGACCTCTTTCTCCCTGGATGAGATACCCTTACTTATGAGGTGGGCCATGTAGAAAGCTTTCCGTACAACAGAAACAACATGGTGGTCAAAATGTCAGGTTGCTATCAACCTGTCTGCAAAATCCTTCATGACTGATTGTGTACTTAGGATGTTGTTATTAATGTGATAATATGTGGGGACGTCACTCTTCCCCAAAGGGGATGATGATGCATTTTTTGGCATTCAGCTTGAGGCCATGTTTCTGGCACCAGTCATTTGTTTGGGTGAGACCCTCTTGGAGGACATCCACATCACTTGGGGAATTGATGACTATGCCCAGCTTGCAGTCATCTGCAAACTGTCATAGCTCACTGGTTTTGGCCTGCACCTCAGAGAAGTATATCCTGAATAACAGAGGCCCCAAGACCAATCCTTGGAGTAAGCGGCTCTTTATGGGTCTACTGCTTGAGGTGGCTTCCCCTGTTTTGGTTAGGTGGGTTCTGTCAGTGAGCCAGTTTGCTACCCATCTGGTAACATATGGATTGATGCCTAGCTGAGAGAGTTTATCTACTATGCCTGAGTGGGGAATAGTGTCAAAAGCTTTAGCCAGGTCAAGGTAGGCGGTGTATACCATCTTCCCCTCATCCATGGCTTTGGTGACTGTCTCAAACATCATCATCGTCTTCTTTCGGCTGTTCCCATTAGGGGTCGCCACAGCGGATCATCGGTTTCCATTTCTTCCTGTCCTGTGCAACTTGCTCTGTCACACGAACCACCTGCTTGTCCTCTCTCACCACATCTATAAACCTCATCTTAGGCCTTCCTCTTTTCCTATAACCTGGTAGCTTCATCCTTAGCATCTTTTTCCCAGTGTACTCAGCATCTCTCCTCAGCACATGTCCAAACCAACGTAATCTTGCCTCTCTGGCTTTGTCTCCAAACCTTTCGACCTGGGCTGACCCTGTAATATACTTATTCCTAATCCTGTCCACCCTTGTCACATCCAGTGCAAATCTTAACATCTTTAACTCTGCCACATCCAGCTCAAACCCCTGCCTTTTTGTCAATGCCACTGTCTCCAACCCATATAACATAGCTGGTCTCACTACCCTCTTGTAGACCTTCCCTTTCACTCTTACTGGTACTCGTCTGTCACAAATCACTCCTTACACTCTTCTCCACCCACTCCAATCCTGCCTGTACTCTGTTCTTCACATCTCTTCCACACTCACCATTACTCTGAACTATTGATCCCAAGTATTTAAACTCATCCACCTTCGCCAGCACTACTCCTTGCATCCTCACCATTCCTCTATCCTCCCTCTCATTCACACACACATATTCTGTCTTAGTCCTGCTGACCTTCATTCCTCTTCTCTCTAGAGCATATCTCCATCTCTCCAGGGTCGTCACCACCTGTTCCCTACTCTGACTACAGATCACAATGTCATCTGCAACCTGTCTGATCTCATCTGTCAACCTGTCCATAACTATTGTAAGTAATAAAGGGCTCAGAACTGATCCTTGATGTAATCCCACCTCCACCTTAAGCGCATCCGTCACTCCCACTGCAGACCACACCGCTGTCACACTACCTTCGTACATATCCTGTACCAGTCTTACATACTTCTCTGACACTCCCGACTTCCTCATACAGTACCACAACTCCTCTCTAGACACCCTGTCATATGCTTTCTCTAACTCTACAAAAACACAATGCAACTCCTTCTGACCTTCTCTGTACTTCTCCATCAACACTCTCAGAGCAAACATCGCATCTGTAGTGCTCTTTCCCGGCATGAAACCATACTGCTGATCACTAATCGTCACGTCCCTTCTTAACCTAGCTTCCACTACTCTTTCCCATAACTTCATGCTGTGACTGATCAATTTAATCCCTATGTAGTTACTACAGGTCTGCACATCACCCTTATTCTTAAAAATCAGTACCAAAACACTTCTTCTCCATTCCTCAGGCATTCTCTCATTTTCCAAGATTTCATTAAACAATCTGGTTAAAAACTCCACTGCCATTTCACCTAAACACCCCCATGCTTCCACAGGTATGTCATCTGGACCAACAGCCTTTCCATTCTTCATCCTCTTCATAGCTATCCTTACTTTCTCGTTAGTAATCTATTGTACTTCATGATTCACTATCCCCACATCATCCAACCTTCTCTCCCTCTCATTATCTTTATTCATCAACTCCTCAAAGTACTCTTTCCATCTCCTCAACACACACTCCTCACTTGTGAGCATATTTCCTTCATTATCCTTTATCACCCTTACCTGCTGCGCATCTTTCCTAGCTCGGTCCCTTTGTCTAGCCAGTCGGTACAGGTCCTTTTCTCCCTCCTTAGTCTCCAACCACAACTCTTCATATGCCTTATCCTTAGCCACCTCTCTCTTTGCCATGCACCTCATCTCCTTATACTCCTGTCTACTTTCTTCATCTCTCTGACAGTCCCACTTCTTCTTTGCCAACCTCTTTCTCTGTATACTGTCCTGTACTTCCTCATTCCACCACCATGTCTCCTTGTCGTCCTTCCTCTTCCACCTTTCTAGCAGTCTCCCTTACAAGCTCTGCTGTAGTTACCCAGCTATTTGGTAACTCTTCATTGCCACCCAGTGCCTTTTCTTAACTCTTCCCTGAACTCCACCTTACAATTACCCTTTTTCAATTTCCACCATGGTCTCAAACAAGTTGACCAAATTTAACAGACATGACTTCCCCTTGACAAAGCCAAACTGTGTGGGGTTGAGTGTTTGGAGGTTGCCACTGTCCCTGTTAATGAGCTCCATGATAATCCATTCCATTATCTTGCAGATAAGGCTAATTAGGCTGATGGGTCTTTAATTTCCTGGATCGGTGGACACTCCACCTTTGTGTAAAGGGAAGACAGTGGCTGTTCTCCACTCAGCTGGAACAAAGCCGGTACTCAGGCTTGGTTAAATAGAGTGCCTAATGGTGCTGCAAGTTCATAACTAAGTTCATGTAGGATGCACCAGGTATGTTATCGTGTCCTATGGAGGCTGTATTATTTTGCCTTTGAGAGGGCAGTGATGACCTGTTCCCTAGAGATAAGGGATGGGGGGTAGGTACTGGGGATGTCCTGATTTACTGTTGGGGGGGGTGGGCAGAGGGGAGAAGATTTCACTGAATCTGTCAGCTAGCAGATTGGCTATATCTACAGCATTTGTGTATGTGGTGTCCTTGACCACCATTTCTTAACAGATCTGCGTACTTCCTTTGAGACTGCGGACATATGTGAAGAAGGCTTTATGATTGTGTCTAGTAGATGTGGCCAATTTGGACTCGAAGTTGGCTTTAGAGGATTTCACTAGTGCTCTTATTTGCTTGTTCAGGCTAAGGAGAGATTGCTTCCAGTTAGGCATCTGCTCCTTCATAGTCCTGGACAGCAGTTTTTTCCTTTTGTTATATAGTTTATTTATTGCAAATGTCCACCAGACAGGTTTACTCTTCCTTGCGGAGGATGCTTTTGTCCAGACAGGTATTCTTGATTCCATGCAGCTATGTAAATGCTTGTATAGTACTTCAGAGTAGATTTGGACATTGGTTCCAGTTCCTGCAGTGGAGAAGGGGACTGTGAAGCTGGTTATACCATCCCTTATGAGGTTGTAAATCAGCTTTGGAGAAGTTTTTTTGTTTGACCCTAGCTAGAGGGGGGGTCAGGGGAGATTATACTTAGAAAGTGACCACTTTGTGGTTGGATCTTACAGGGAGGATGATACCATAGGGGGTGCTGCAGTGGTTACTCATGTTGGTTAATACCAAGTCCAAGATATTATCACCTCTTGTTGGGGTATCGACTAGCTGTTCCAAGGCATTTGCATTGATAAAATCGAGGAATCTCTGGACATTTGTGTTCTGGCATGAGTAGTTTTTCCAATCTGTGGATGGGTAATTAAAGACACCCATGATCAGGTTAAAGGGTTGAATCTTCATAGATTTGAAGAGGTCCAGATAGGTAGAGTGGGTATCTTGAGTCACATTTGGGGGCCTTTAGCTAGCTATAATTTGACTAGCAGTCTTGTCAATGGTTAACTGCACCTGGAGTGTCTCCTGTGCGCCATACTGTTTTACCAGCCTGGAGGTTTGTGTGTCTTTAATATATATTGAAACACCACCTCCTTTGCCTTTGCTGCTCACATTTTGGGGTCTGAATGTATGATAGGATGAGTAACTAGGTAAGGCTGGGGTGCTCTCCACAGCTTTGAACCAGGTTTCTGTGACTGCACAAATGTCAGCATCTTCCACTGTTAAGAATGCTTGCAATGAGTGCAGATGTTCTTCGTGTTTCACTGTTGCAGTCATTACATTTGGGTTATCTGCTCAGTCGGCCTGATTAACAATGTCTTGGGTCTTGCGTCGGTTGCTGTCCCTTCTTCCATGATGTCAGGTCGTCAGGGTTTTATAAAACATGCAGCTGACGTCATTACATCAGTCTTTCTTGCCGTGCGGTGCCCAAAGCAGAAGCAGTTCGCAAGTGCCGGTCATCTGACTCCTGAAATTTTTGTTTTCGAGTTTCAGAACCGAAGTCTTCAACTAAAGTGAAGTAATCCATTGGGGAAACTTTTTCTTGCTCCTCACCAATGTCAGTAAAAGTTAATAATTGCATTACTTGTGAAAAGCAAATACCTCACAAAGATTTTCATTCGTACTGTATTCCTTGCCTAGGCCTTGACCATGACGTACCTTGCTGTTGGTTTTGTGCTTTATTTAATCAGTGCACTATCCGTCGTCGGTATATTTTCGCTTCTAAATATTTAGGTTCTCCGTTTAATTATCCAGAAATGTTGTCGGTTAGCCATCCGACTACTGGGATTCCAAAAAAAACGCAAAGATAAAGACAAAGACAGAGACAGGCCGCCGAGGTCCAAAGCTGCCGACGACGCTTCTCCTAAGCCATTCGCCAGTTCACCGGTACTCAATGAGGCGCTTTTGCAGCCCCTGATACCCGCTACTTCTGACTCGCAGGCCTCTACTGAGACCCATTCGGAGTCCGGTACGCCATGAGATACTTCAGCTATGGAACCTGCGGATGTCTCTACCTTGGATGGGTCCGGAGCCGCTGTGCAGGCACAGGCTTCTGAGGGTGTATTCAGGCCTACAGACTTGCATATTAAGCCAACGCCTCCTTCTTCATTTAGGCCAAAATTCCGAACCATGCCTAAGAAACAGACGCTCAGGCCGCATGCTCAGGCTTCTATGCCTAAAAAAAGAATGGCTGAAGATCTTATAACTCTAATCAGGGGAAGCCAACCTCCCCCTTCTTAGAGACCTAAGACTGAAGTTGTTTATGAATCTTCTGAACAGGATTCTGATTTTTCTTCTTCTTCTCATTATCTGGATTTGCCCTTATCTACTTATGAGGATTCTGATGCAGAGGACTCTATTTCCTCTGCTTCCCCTCCAGAGGATTTTTCTTTTGGTGAGACCTTAGATACTGCAAGGGAGCATTTCCACTTGGAAAGCCAGGATTTTTCTGATTCAAAAAACAGACTTAGGGATTTCTTACTCCTGCTTCAGCATAGGCCTTTAGCTATACCTCCTGTACTAGACATTGTTGATGATGCCTTTTCAGAATCTAGTTTGGCCCCTGATTCTTTGCCTCCTGCTCCCAGAATATCTGACAGATATTACAGGGTTCCTGACTCTCACAGGTTCCTTTTTAAAAATCCTATTGTGGATCCAGAGACTATTTCACAGGGACCGAAAGGCATTAAGGCTTCTACTGCTAAAAATCCTATCCCCTCTGATAGAGACTCCAGGGTGCTGGATAGATGGGGTAAGAAAGTTTACACTTCTGCAACCTTGGCCGTTAGGGCTTTAAACTGCCAGTTTCATATGTTAAAGTATCAACAACATGTTATTGGATTGCTTAAACAGAAAATTATGTTAATTCCTGACCGTGCTGAAAATAAAGAATTACAGGATTTAATGCATTCGGCTGAACAGGTTGGAAAACATACTTTGCAATGTGGATTTGATTCATTAGAGGAAACTGGAACCAAGGACTTTCAACATGTTGACAAGCAAATGGAGGAGCCCAGATATACACCTGTTTGCCTCCCCCCCCCCCCCAGAACCATCAACTGGACAAATTTTGCACAAGGATTCCCCACAAGCTAGCTTGGAAAGTGAATGCTCCATCCTTCTGGAAAAACCTATCAGTTTATGCCTTTCCTCCTCTGCCTCTGCTCTCCAAGGTACTACTAAAGATCAAACAGGACAAGCCAAGGATGATTTTAATTGCACCAGACTGGCCTCGGCAACACTGGTACCCACTCTTGCGCAGTGTGTCATGCTTGGCTCCATGGCACCTGCCTCAGACTCTTTCCCTGTTGTCTCAGCAGGAGAACCAGATTCTGCACCCTCAGCTGCAAACCCTAAACCTAGCAGCCTGGCTAATTACCTAATCTCTCCTTTGCCATCCCTCAGTAAATCAGTGATGCATATCATTTTAGAGGCAAGTAGGCCTAGTACTAGAAAATCTTATGCTGCAAAATGGAAAAGATTCTGTGCCTGGAAACAATCTCAAGGAATGAACGCAGCAGTGCCCAATTTACCTCAGATTCTACAATACTTGACTGAGATGCTTCATAAGGGCTTGTCTTTTTCCTACATCAAAATTCATGCCTCAGCCATTTCAGCTCATTATAGCACAGAGCCTCCCCTCTTCTCTCATCCACTGCTCAAGCAGTTCCTCAGAGGGGTCAAAAATTTAAGGCCACCCAGGAGAGCTCCAACTCTAGCCTGGGATCTTAACTTTGTCTTGGAGATGCTCACTCTTCCTCCTTTCGAGTCAGCTGCTACTGCAGATTTAAAATTTCTTTCCTGGAAAACAGCTTTTCTTTTAACAATCACTTCTGCAAGAAGGGTATCTGAATTACAGGCCCTTATGGCAGTGGAACCTGTCATCATCTTTCATGCGGACAGGGTGTCCCTCAGAACCAATCCCTTCTTCATGCCCAAGGTGGTATCCAGTGTGGCTCTTAATCAGTCCATTCATTTGCCTATCTTCTTTCCTTACCCACAGAACAAAGGAGAACGGATACTGCACTCTTTAGATATGCACAGACAGCTTAGATTCTACTTGGACAGGACTAAACCTCAAAGGAAATCTGAACAACTGCTGGTGGCATTTGCTGCAGGGACAGAGGGGAAAGCTATTTCAAAACAAACCATTTCAAAATGGATAGGCCACTGCATTCATTTCTGCTATAAGCACCATGGAAAACCTATTCCACAGGGCATCAGACCCCATTCAACCAGGGCTGCATCTACCTTTACAGCCTTTCTCAGGGGTGTCCCTACTAGGGACATCCTAGAAGCTACTACGTGGAGTTCTGTACATACTTTCACCAAGCATTACCATTTGCCAATTTTCTCTAAATCCAGAGCTGGTTTTGCCACTGCAGTCTTGCAGGGCCTTATAGCTGGTCCTAATTCTATTTAAATTACTCCTCCCAACCTTAGCTTTAGGAATCTACCCAAATGTAATGACTGCAACAGTAAAACACGATGAACATAGTACAGTTGTGTACTCTTACCATAAATGTAGATGTCTGAGTGTATTCACTGTTGCAGTCCTGGTTACCCTCCCTCCAGCCCCCTTTCTTCTTTTGGCTATACCTCTACTCTCACTTACTATGCTCTAAAAGCTTTTTGGTGTGTTTGCTTTTTTGTTGGAGGTATATCCTTGTATTGTATTTATAGATTTGATTGCTTCCCATTAGGGGTGCACCTGACATCTGGGGCAAGAAAAACTGATGTAATGGCGTCGGCTGCATGTTTTATACCCGTGATGACCTGACGTCATGGAAGAAGGGACAGCAACTGACACAGGACCCAAGACTTTGTTAATCAGGCTGACTGAGGGCTACTGCAAGCAGATAACCCAAATGTAATAACTGCAACAGTGAATACACTTGAACATCTACATTTATGGTAAGTGTACACAACTGTACTTTTCATGTTCAGGCTGCTAGCATTTAGCAGCATGACCTTTAATTTTCATTTTGTTGAGATTTTTATGTTGGTAGTATTAACCTCATGACTTTTCATAAAAAAGGCACTGTAGGGGAGGCAAGGGCCTTTCTCATTAGCCTGAAGCCCAGTGAGACAGATGCAGGCCATCTCTAGCAAAGCATCGTGGTCTGTCGATCATATCTTCCCAGTGTGTTAGGCACTGGATCCCCCTGGAATGACACCAGAAACTAAGCCAGTTGTTAAAGTCAATCATTTTCTGTTTGTATTGAGGCATTGTTCTGGGTGACGGTAGAATGCTGCTTAAGGCTAGGGACATACCTGCCTGGGGCACATATTCAGCGAGCTTAATCATGTCTCTTCGTATAGTCTAGGGAGGTATGCCTCAAGTCGTTCACACCAACATGGACTATGACAGTCATAACATTACCTGTTGTTGAGAGACTTGAGTGCGTGTGTGATATGGCGGATTCTGGCACCTGACAAACAGCTAACCATGACTTTCTCCTTGTCCAGCCTGGTGAGAGGCACATCTGTGTGTCTCCTAATGGAGTCTCCTATGACTAATGTATGGGGTTTATGGTTAGGCCGTAGTGGTTGCAAGACACTGGTGTGTGGACTATGCATGGTATGTGGTGTGAAGGGTTGTGGAGTTCTCATGTGTTTTTGCCTTTGAGTTATCTTTTGTTTGGGTTTGTTTTTGTTGAGAACCTCCGCATATGTGGGTGTGTGTTATGTAGTTGTGGGTGGTGCTTGAGGTGTAATGATTGTGTTTGACAACCTTCTTAGTGCCAGATATATACTGGCTTGTGAGGGAGAGAACCTAGACTCGATCTTCTTTATGTAATTGCATCTCTCTCAAATTGTGTTCCTAGGTGGTAGTAGTAGATGGTTTGTCCGTGTACATGGGGCATTTCCTACATTGTCTCAGGATGCCCATATCAACCAGGCTGGCGGGAGAAGCCATAGGAAACTGTCCATCCATATTTGTCAGAATCTGAGGGAGAGATACCAGGGAGAGCCAAGGGGTAGGCCTAAAGCCCAAGTGCTTAAACCAAAACTAAGAGGCTTAGAATAACACTTAAAATTTAAACAGGCTAAAAGCAAGCAGTAATAAATGCAGCAGAGAAGATGCAGTTGAACACTTTAGAGAACAAGTACCAAAAAAAAAACAAGATGAAGTGATAGAGTAGGAGGAGGAAAAACAAATACTGTAAAAGCAGCTGAATAAAGGTTTTTTTTTTTTTTTTTTAGTAAAGTGGAAAGAGAGAAAGCAGATAATTCAAGGTACCACTGAGGGACAAATTGCTATAGGATGTTACCCATGTGGTCATTGTACACATTGCAGCAGAATATTAAAAACGAACAGCTTCACTAGTAAAAATATCAGTATAGTATATGACATTTCCTTCTTTGCAAACTGAAGCTCATATTGGGTTATATACTTGGCCACTTGCCAGTGCTCAGCTTTTTATGTAGGCCAAATGTCTAGAGTGCTCAAGTACAGAATATCAGAACATCTTAGTGAAATTAAAAATAAAAAACATACAAATGCTCTATATAAACATACTGAAGTTCACCAAACAGCACCTTTTCATTTTATGATTATTGATAGAATCTTGGGTATGAAATGTAATAAATCTAGATGGCATAAATTATTGAATTCCAAAGAGAGAAAATGGATCATTAAACTGGGAGGGCTTTTTGCCCTAGGATTAAATGAACACCTCTAATTGGTTTATGGGCTAGTGACACAGTATATAAATGTGTGACATTTTATTGTATCTTTACACTGATGAAGGCTTAGTTAATTATAAGCCAAAACCGGTTTGTAACTTTTGTATATTGATGTCTTGACTTAAGTGATATAATATATATTTTTATGGCTTCCACTATCTGCTGGTTATTTGGTTTATCTTGGTATTTTGGGACCTTGCAGATGCCTTACTTGCAGGAATCCATTTTGGACTGTCTTCACATACTTACCCATATTTTTTTTTTTTTTACCACCTACGGTGGCTTGTGAGTCCAACATAAATCAGATCGTTAACGTCACAGTTTTCTTATCAAAGTTTTCCAATAAAGGTATATATATATATATATATATATATATATATATATATGGGTCTACTTTAAAATAACACAAACCACGAGACCAGATAACCGACAACACACAAAACCGACAAACGCAAAACAACACCATTACACCGACACACGAACATAAACAACACATTACACTACATAGCATAGCCACTAGCCTAACCCTAAGGTCCGACACTATCGCACACTCACCCTACCTGCACCCTAACCCTAACTCACTTAACCCACTAACCCCAAGGTCCGACACTATCACACACTCACCCTACCTGCACCCTAACCCTAACTCACTTAACCCACCTAACCCCAAGGTCCGACACTATCGCACACTCACCCTACCTGCACTCTAACCCTAACTCACTTAACGTTGCCCTACACCTAAAGACTGTCACTCTTCACCTACCTGCACCCTAACCTAACTCACTTAACCCACCCAAAAACATAAAGCCCGTCACTATCGCACACTCACCCCACCGCACTCTAAACCTAACTCACTTAACCCGTCCCTAAACTACAGTCCCTCACTATCACACACTTACCTTACCCGACCCTAACTCCGACACTAACACACACTCACCTTTCCCACACCTAACCCAAAATCCCACAATATCGCACACTTACCTGGCCGCTCTAACTCCGTCACTGTCGCACACTTACCGAAGTTCACACATTACCCTTGTCGGTCTTTCCGCTGTCGGCAAATCACTTCGGTAAACTTACCTGTCGGTCGTTTGGTCTTCATCTTCCACGTGGTTCGGTCAACTAAGGGGACCCATATATATGTATATGTATATATATATATATATATATATATTTTTTTTTTTTTTTTTTTTTTGCATCATTTGGATGTACACAGGCAACTTCGTTTTTGTCTTCATCGAACCAAAAATTTCAGGAAATTTGATCAATTGTTTATCTTCTTTTCTTATAACAGATTGGGTATGCCTCTTTAGCCAAATGGTTGACTGATTGCATATCATATCCTTTGTCTGTAAACAGAGAGATTTGTCTTTCCCTAAGCCACCTTCCCCTGTAAACAGAGAGGTTTATCTTTGCCTAAGCCGCCTAGAGCACATTCAACGAGGTCTATGGCGACGTCTTCAGCTTTTTGGCAAAACTTTCAAGAGATGACATTTGTGCTGCTCCCACTTGGCCCAGTGCTCACGCCTTTATTGCTCTTTACAAATTGGACTTTAATTCTAGGAAAAGGGCTGACTTCGGCTCTGCAGTACTCCAAAATATTCTTCCATGAGGACCACCCAGAGTTCATCTAGCTGAGGACTCGGTCCCATCAGTTGAATAATTAATGAAAATGGCAGCATCAGATGCAAAAGTTATGCACTCACCATAATGTGGATCGGTTTTGGCCATTTTCATTCTTCCTCAGCTTTCCACCCATCCAACCCTCTTCCCTTTATTCCTGGAGGAGAACTATGGGATGTTTTTGGAACCCTTGTTTGAGCTTCAGTTTTATCTCTGTTGTTTTTTCTTAATTAATCTGTATAGAATAAACTGTTGGTTTCTAAGGGCAGCAAACTTGATATGAGGTGTGTTAGGTAGGTGGGGGCATTATGTGTAAGGGAGGAGCTCGAGAGTTGGATTTGTAAATCTAGTGATGTGGTCGAGCCATATCCGAGGTCAGATCAGCGACCCATCAGTTGAGGAAGAATGAAAATGGACACACAGATCCATCATTGGGGTGACTGCATAACTTTTGTTTTTTTTTTCCCTTCAAATATTTGTTTCAGTATACATTTTACCACTGTTGAGTGAACAGTAAATGTCTGCCATTATTTACTTTTCTATTTCTGATCAGGTATCAGTTTTGGAGTTTTCTCCCTTTTTAATTTTAGCATATTTTTCCTCATATGAAGATGCAAAGAATGAGATTGATGTTTTAGGTTTCATAACTTATTATGTGTATTCTGCTTTAGTGGTTGCTTGTGTTGTAGTGCAGACATCTTCCCTTGGGTAATGCACTGTTTACAGTAAGTGCTCGTGGATCACCAACCAATGGTTGGCCCCTTTTTTTGAATAGTAATGAATTGTATAACTGTCAATGCCCTATTAGAATTTGAGAGCTTAACAACTAAGGGGGTAGATAATAAATATTTATAATCATTAATGTCTTTGCTTGTGTGACACTGCGGTGGTGGTGCTGCGGTAGCGTTGTCGCCTCACAGTAAGGCGTCCTGTTCGATTCCCATCTAGAGCGTCTTCTGTGTGGAGACATGCGTGAATGGGCATACCTTCATTGAAGGTTGTGCGTCAGGACTGGCAACTCGGCACGTAAAAATCCACTGCCAATCATTAGCAGACCGGAGTTCCGCTGTGGCGACCCCTAACCGGGAAAAGCCGAAAGACACAACAACAAATGTCTTTGCTTGTGTGAATAGGTTAGCATCTTTGTAAACGTGTTGTAGAGGACAGAGTTGCATTTTATTCTGTAGAATAAGAGGTCAGTGTTTTTTTTTTAAATATTTCTTTCATTTGGCAATTTTAGAAAAATGACCATACATTCAAAAATGTGTATGTTGTGGAAGGTGTCAGCCACGGTTTTGCTTTCAGTACCAAGGCATTCTGGGCAATCACAGTTAGTGTTACATTGTATGAATTGCTAAAAACCTCAACTGGACTATCAGGTAGCTTCCATCTATTGACACTAGAATTATATGGTACAATTCCAGTCCAGCTGTCTACCTGGTGTTTGAAGCTAAGCAAAATTGTTCTAATAGCTATTCGTATGTAGTTACATAACCTTCTCTACAGTGTCAGATAATGTCCTCATAAGTGAAGTCTGTGTTGTGATTGTAATGCAAGAGTCTTGTGTGGTCCATGTCAAGTTAATGCAGTTTGTTTGCAGTGTATAGTTAACATTATGTCCTTACAGGGAATGTCTCTGTCTCTGTCCTGGGCTGCATTTTTTATTTGACATTTGTTACAGAAATAGTTATATTTATCACAGAAATATGGGTAACATAGTATTGTAGATCATGAAGTGTCTTTTTACAGCAAATGTGTGCTCTTTCTGATGCATCACTTCTTGTTGTTGTTTGTCTTTTTGGCTTTTCCTGGTTATTGGCAGTAGATTTTTTTTTTTATGGTGCTGAGTTGCCAGCTCAACGCCCAACCTTCAGCGAAGGCACACCCATTCACGCATGTCTTTCAGAGGCCACTCATATGCAGGCAGGACATCCAGACTCCATGCAGAAGGCACTCCAGCCGTGAATCAAACAGGAGAGCCTCTTGCTGTGAGGCAACAACACTACCGCTGTACCGGTTGTGTTAATTTCAGGCCACATCTGTAAGAAAATTGGAGTGTGGCATCTGTAACAAATTAAAATTCACATAAACATCTAATTTTTGTACAAAAGCAGTATAGTGTGACAGTTAATACTGAAATGGAGTAATTTCTAAGAGTCATACTTCAGGCAGATGCAGAAATGTATTACATGGTCATTAATGTTATATTAATTTTGTCATGTTTGATTTGCATACCATCTAGAAAGGAAGTAAAGGATGGAATTCTTTAGATGCACCTGAGTCGGACCTTTTCCCATGGGATCCAAAGTCAACTTACATTAGATGTCCTTCATTTTTTGAAAAGCTTGTAAGTAGTGTTCCTTCCTTCATTTGTAGGAGTGATGGAGAAAGATGACTGGTAGGTAGATGGCATTTTATGTGAAGTACTAAGTCGTAGATTGTAATGTGCATTTCTCATATGTTGGGGAAATGTCATTGTTTTCTTTCTCATTACTGATGTGAAGCTGCTTAAAGGTGTCTGCACCAGTAACTAGATCTCTTAGTAGACATCATGTTCACTACGGGTTTTGTGCTTTTTTGTTCAAAGCTGGTACAGGTGTCATTTTGCCTTGAGTAAAGCAAATTAAAGCATACTTGTTTTTTTTTTTCTCCAGCAAAATGAATTCTTGTGTGCTGTAATCCCCTTCATTCCATCTTTTGTCATATATTTCAACTTCCCTTGTTGGTTGACTTGCATGGCATTGCTTCCCAATCAGCAGTAATTTTTAATTTTCTTCCTCTTTAAGCAAATTATGCTTTCTTTTTGTTAGAATTATTTAGATCCAATTCATATCAATGTATGTTATCTTTTTGTGTAGAATTTTCATATTTTCTCTGTAGTATCCTTACCCTGAGATTCAGTAAACTCTGTGTAGGCTTCGTGCAGAGCCTACATGGAGTTTACATGTTAGCTCAACAGCGTGCATCAGCATGCAGTGCATATTGAGGCTTGGAGCTCCTGAGCTAGGTTTTGTGGCTCACAACAGTATTGCTGGCCGCAAAACCTTTTAAGTGAACGCAGATAGCAATTCAGTGTAAGGCAGAGCACCTACAGTGTGCGGATTTGTGTGAAATGCCTCAGTGATCGGCAGGGCTTTACAAATAGCTGTCATTCTGTTAGTGCAACACATCTACACAGAGGAGATTTAATGAGAGGATTCCTAACCAGTAATAGGGACATATTTGATATAGATGTCACATAGGAATGTGTTAGAATGTAACAGTCTGAATCTCTTAGAGCAAGAAATGTGGACAAAACAATAAAAATGGGGGGGACAAAGGGACAGAAATGGGGACAGATTCTTAATATTGCACTTCCAAATTTAGGAAGTAGATAGAATATATAGGTTGTATATTAGCATGCACTTTTTGAAGAGCATGAAATTTGAGACTCAAATGTCAGTCAACAGTTTCTGACTGCACTCTGCAGTGACATGCCAGTGACTTTCCAGGAAAAAAAAATGTTATGAGGAAAAGATCACACATATGAGACAAAACCAGGACATTCTTCACAGATCAGGACATTTGAAAGGTATGCACTCAAATGTATGTAGTACTGAGTCACATCAGTCGAGAGATCACCCACTGATATGGCAGAAAGCCACATATTTGATCTGGACATCCCAGGAATATCAGGTCTATATTACGTGGTCGAATGCTTAGGTGAGCGAATACCTAAACATCGACCACATAATATTGAAGGCAAAAAGCAGCGAACGGCCAAATTAACTCCTACCAGTCCCATCTGTTCAGCTCTATCCAGCTCTATTCCAGTCTAGTATCACTAGCTCATTCTACCTAATACAGAGAGAACATTTGTGAAGGGCAAGCCACTTAGGTCCTTAATTTTGAATTGTCTTCTGTTTCCACTTTCAAAAAAAAAATGTCTGAGCTTGTTTCCCACCTTTCCTGTAACTAGTCTAGTCCAGACACAGATTTGCTTTATCCACGACTGTTTGTAAGCTTCTGAAGTCCCCTCAAGCCTTTGTGTTAGGGAAGCGTTCTAGCTTATCAGTGGGAGTGGTAAGCACTAGGTAGCCTGTCTACCACAAGAGTGGTTTCTGGCCCAGAAATTGTAGTTTATTGGCCGTTTGGGCAATTTTTGCCATCCCTTTCAACCTTCTGGTTTAAAAGTCCACATATGCGCTTCTTTCCCACCTTTCCTGTAACTAGTCTAGTACAGATACAGATTTGCTGTATCCAGGACTGCTTGTAAGCTTCTGAGCCTCCCCAAGCCTTTCTGTGTTGTCGGGAAGCCTTCTAGCTTATCAGTGGGAGTGATAAGCACTAGGTAGCTTATCTACCAAAAGAGTGGTTTCTGGCGGAGAAATTGTAGTTTATTGGCCGTTTGGGCAGTTTTTCCATCTCTTTCAACGTTCTGTTTTAAAACCCTGCGTTTGCGCTTGTTTCCCACATTTCCTGTAACTAGTCTAGTCCAGATACAGATTTGCTGTATCCAGGACTGTTTGTAAGCTTCTGAGCACCCCAAGCCTTTCTGTGTTGGAGGGAAGCATTCTAGTTTATCAGTGGGAGTGGTAAGCACTAGGTAGCCTATCTACCACAAGATCCAGGTACAGATTCTTAGTTTTAGTATTTGAATTTGCTTATTTGTGCTCCGCAATTGTTCAGAACTTGTTGTTAACACTAAATAAGCTACAAATTACTACAGCACTCAACCTTCCTCTTTACCTAGAGGAAAACAGTTTTTGTACTTACTTTCCTCACTTGCTTAGAGAGAAACAGCTGTTATACTCACTTTCCTCACTTGTCTATAGGAAAGTAGTTTTTTATTCAAGCATGTCCAAGGGTCAGCTCTCAGTGTTCTCTCCTGTCTATCTGATGAATGTAGGCATCATGGGGCAATGTAGCAATTGCCTCATGTACACAGAGAACCCTCTCCTCCTACCACCCAACACCACAACCGGTGAGAGGTGCACTTATCTAGCCAAACTGGAGGTAAAGCTCTCTCCATCCAAGAATGAACTTGACAGTTAAGAGGAGAAGGTAAACACTTGCACCACACCACACTCAACACATCGTCCCATTAAACCTACACCACCAAAATCCACACATAGAAACACAAAAACATTCGCAAAGATTCTCAGTAATAATCTGTTCAAGCAACAGAGATCTCCAAAGCAGAAACGCAAGCAACCTCCACCCCCCAACACAACCCAAATGACACATAGCCCACAGACTCGGTGTGCCAATAAACCACAGCCCATAAGGCAAAACAAAGTACTCAACACACTAGTCATAGGTGATGCTATAGTCAGGCACACTGCTGTCCCACTCACCAGGCTAAACAAGGAGAAGGTTACTGTCAGCTGCCTGTCGGGTGCCAGGATCCGCCACATAACCCACGCACTCAGGTCACTCCACAATAAGTACAAATATGACTCTGTCATTGTCCATGTTGGTGTGAATGACCTGAGATTTACTTCCCTGGACTACATGAAAAGAGACATGGAAGAGCTCTCCGATCTTGTAGCCCAGGCAGGTATGACCCTAGCCGTGAGTAGCATCCTGCCATCGCCCAGAATGATACCGCAGTACAAGGACAAGATGATTGACTTCAGCAATTGGTTAAGCTTCTGGTGTCATTCTAAGAGGATCCGGTATCTGTCTGCCTGGGACGACATGGTCAACAGACCATGATGCTTTGCCAGAGATGGCCTGCACCTGTCGCCCCCAGAATTCCGGATACTGGCTAAGGGTCTTGCCGTCTCTATAGTGCCTTTTTTAGGCAAAGTTCAAATGACAAATTCACCACCGTAACAGGAACAGGCAAGCAAAAACTGAGGGTAATGCTACTCAATGCTAGAAGTCTAAATCTCAAAATGCAGTCACTCGAGGCACTCCTTAAAATGGAGAACATCGATATCTGTGCAGTGACTGAGACCTGGTTCAAGGCTCTAGAGAGCACCCCTGCATTACCAGGCTATAACTCATACCACACTTTTCGGCCATCTAACCTGGACCAGAACACCAAAGGCGGACGTGTGTCCATATTCATTAAGGATATCCACACCTCCAGGCAAGTTGCGCAGCATAATGCATCTGAGGTTATCTAAGTGCAACTCACTCTGGACAAAACTGCAGTCCAAATAATAGTTTGCTACAGAACCCCCACCATGCCCCAGGATTCCCTCCCTCTTTTCTTGATATACTGGAAAATATTAGCGTTTAATCACACACCCTAATAATGGGCAATTTCAACTACCCCACCATTAACTGGGAAAACTACTCATGTACCAACTCCTTCGCTCAATGCTTTCTGGAATTCATAAATTACAATGCCCTGGATCAGCTTATCCATACCCCCACCAGGGGCAGCAATGTCCTAGAGCTAGTCATTACCAACATGAGTGACCGGTGTTCCACACCTGAAGTCAACTCCTCGTTGGTCAGATCCAACCATAAGCTAATCACCCTAGATATCTGCATCCCCCCCCACCCACCATGGTAAAAAATGTATCCAAAGCCAAATTCATGCTTTTTAAGACAGAAGTGGCGAACTTCATGCCACCTATGCAGATGGACAACACAGTTACAACTGCTGAATCCTACACAAATGCACTCTATAAGCACTTACACGAGTGCATGGATCGTGCTGTCCTCCAAAAAAGGAAGCCAATCTGGTGGTCCCCTGCCATAAACAAACTCTATAATAGAAGGAAGAAATTGTTGCAAAAGAGAGTAAAATCCCATGAGTGGAGGAGCTCCCTGGACAGCCTCAGTAAGAAGCTGAGAGCTCTTATAAGATCCTCCAAAGCTAGCTACTAAAACAAAATTTCCACTGATTCTAAGGGCAACCACAAAGCATTCTGTAGCTATGTCAAGAATCTCAATGGCAACACCCAGATCTGCTCTGAGTTGCAGCATAACAGCACGAAAAGTACAAAACCAACTGATATTGCCAACATCCTGGCTGATAGGTTCCATGCTAACTTTACCCCCCCCCCCTCTCACCCCCCTAAAGGGCCCATATCTATACAGGAAGAATGCAGAGTCCCTGTAATCACATCTATGTAGGTAAAAGCTGCACTCTCTAAAACCAAAAACACAGCATCCATAGGACCGGACTGCATCCCAGGCTGGGTTTCACATGAACTTCGGAACAAACTGGCTCCCCACTTAAGCACCATGTTCAATCATAGTCTCACATCAGGCTTTGTGCCCACTGAATGGCACACAGCAACAGTTGTCCCACTCCACAAAGGGGGAGCCACTACTGATCCTGGGAACTATCACCCTATTAGCCTGACGAGCCTGGTCTGCAAGGCCATGGAACGTATCATCATGGAACTCATAAACAAAGACATTGGTAACCTCCAAACTCTGGACCCCACCTAGTTCGGGTTTGTGAAAGGCACATCATGCCTTCTGAACTTGAACGACTTCTTTGAGGCAGTAGATGAGGGTAAGGTGGTTCACACAGCCTATCTTGACCTCGCCAAGGCTTTCGACACCATCCCCCATTCTGGAATTATAGCTAAACTCACTAAACTAGGTATAAATCCCTACGTCACAAGATGGGTTGCCAACTGGCTCACTGACAGAACCAACACTGTAAAAGTTGCAGACTCCAAATCTGACTTCAAACCAGTGACAAGTGGAGTACCACAGGGTTCAGTCCTGGGACCTCTCCTGTTTGGTATCTACTTCTCTGTAGTACAGGCTAACATAGAAGGCCTCTGGCTAATGAATTTTGCAGATGCTTGCAAACTAGGAGCCATAGTCGAGTCCCCAAATGATGTGGACATCCTACAGAAGAGCCTCACTGAGACAGATGCCTGGTGTCAGAGGCATGGCCTCAAGCTCAATGTCAAAAGGTGCTTTGTCATCCCCTTTGGTAAAAACTCTGTACCCATGAACTACCACATAAATGGCAGTCTTCTTAACGCCGAATCTGTGATGAGACCTTGGGACCCAGGTGGACAGTAGCCTCTCTTTTGATAATCACATCGCCACAGTAGTTAGGAAATACTTTTATGTGGCACACCTCATCACAAAAGGGTTCTCATCCCGGAAAAAATAAGTCATTGTTTCCCTCTACTCGGCACTCATTAGATCCATTATAGAGTACAATGCCCCTTTTGGAATGTACCTCACAAGACATCTGCAGCAGCTGGAAAGGCCACAGAAGTACCTCACAGAGGATTACTGGCCTCAAACAGATGCCCTATGCTGACCATCTCAAAAAACTCCAGCTTTACTCTGTAGCATATCGCCTACTCCGAGGAGATCTCTGCCTAACATATAAAGCTATGTTAAACCCAGAGCTGTTGGACATGCTACACCTAAAGAAATCATAATCCCTCCGAGCTACATGCTGTAGGGACGTAAACCTTGTCACCACAATAAACAGGACATGCTGGAGGGATAGATTCCTGTCCCAGAGACTTGCTATACTCTGGAACAAGCTACCCATGTATGTCAAGCAAAGTTCCTCATTAGCACTCTTCAAGAAAAACCTTGATGAGTGGATGGGAAATAGGAAATACACCCCGGGGATCACTTCTGTGGCTCTGCTCAACAGGGTCACTGGAAATTAGCTTTCTTCAGTGGCGTAAGCCAGGGAACCTTGTTGGCTAGGCTTACTTAGGCCCTTCTATCGATAGCCTAGTACCTACCTATGAACCTGTGAAAGATTCCCCTTGGCCGTCCACTGTGTTTTGCCATTTTCTCCACTGTAGGGCAATCTTGGAGTTGGTGTATTTAGTTAGGGGGGGGGTGTGGGGTGCACAGCCCCCCGCCCAGTTTAGCTGTAAACAGTCCTTTTTTTTTAGTGGCCGATAGTTCCATTTCCCGGCGGCGTTTGCTGATGTGGTGTTCGATATTATGTGGTCGATGTTTAGGTGTTCGCTCACCTAAGCATTCAGCCACGTAATATAGACCCAGGATATCTGGACAGTTGAGCAGTATGAATGTTAAGTATGTGGTCCAAACACAGTACAGGGCAGTGTACTTACAGTGCAGAGTATTGTGCTATCCCATTCCTGGCATTCTGTACTTGAGCTTTGTTAATGATATATAACAAGATATGGGACTGCCATGTTAAATGATCACTCAGGGGAAGTATATGTATTGAATAGGGAAACACAGATGAATTGTAGGAATGCATACAGGGAAAGAGTACAGGTGAAACTTTCTTACGTACAGCAGAGGAATGCATGTCAATGGAAGATGGTTTTAGCAGCAATCCCAAGGACATCTCTTATGTGGTGCAGTATAGACTATGCAATGAAAATGTGTTGTCTGTGACTGTCACAAAAGGTGACATAACAATGGGGAGGATGTGTATGTGAGATAAGCATCCGTACATGAATATTGCAAAAGGCATTTGCCTGGGATCTGACATACAATGGGGTAGGGTGCATATTGGGAAGCTGTGTAAACTTACATACCTGAATATGAGTGTATTCTCGGCAGTAACAAGTAAAGGAGCATGGCAGACATTACAATAACCAACTACAATTATGGACAGTATCAGAATATTACCACCAGTAATCCCATGCTTCTGACATAAGATATGTGATGTGGAGTGATAAGAGATGAGCCTACACACACACACACACACACAGTTGACAGCCATTATGATACACCCACACTCTATGAGGTAACCACTCACACTGTCCTGATGCTGTTATATCTGCAGGAGGGACACTGTTATACCTGTATGTGACAGTATGGGCATTACAGGCTAGTTGCCTTCTGTACATGACATATATCTGTGGCACAGTCCACAATGTCATGAATGATATGCATGCCATTAATGTTGTCAGACACCTATGTATGCAGTGTGTGCATAAGCTCAACAGGTAGCACACATGGATCAGGTGTAACAACTTGATTGGTGTTCTGCGCCATCAGACAGTCATGTATATTCCACAGAAAGAATACCTAGGTATTGCCATTAAGCTGTGTGACAGTGTACTGTGGCAAAAGTGATACACTTCAATTACACATCACTGGAAAATATGTCGGGAGGTACATCAAGAATCATTGCACACAGTTATTGGTGTAATGAAGGCTGGGAACCATGAAGTTATTAAGGCCTCTGATGTGCATGTCCTTCACATACCCAGTATTTGTGTTACATTCAAGGGAGTAGTCAGCACTGTGACCACATGTTGGTGGATGTACTACTTACCCTGTAATCCAGGACATGGGTCACATACCTGTTGCTCTGATCATAGGGTGTGATGTCCACATTATACTGAGGTGGTGTGTCTGTTTCCTTATTCATCAACCCCCCCCCCCCCATGTGTCTCATCAATGCAGGTGTTGCCATGGCTGTCTTGACCCGTTAAAGTTCTCCAAGATGATACTGTTGTCATCATGCTTGCCCTTAGTGACCTGTTTGAGGACATCTGTCAGATCTAACAGACCTGATGTAGCAGTAGCAACTTACACAGGCCTTTTACACACACCTAGAATATTACTAGTGTACATGTAGAAGAGGTCCATGATGACATGTTGGACTACCTCATAGTTGAGGAGAGTCAGAATGTGTTTATACATGCATGCATCAGGTGCTGTCCCCCCATCTTGGATGGATGCATGTTGATGTGCATCCTTGTATGGGAACATAGGCTATGTGGAGGGTATGTTAAACTGTGTATTCAACCATATCAGGAAGGTGCATGTGCTTGGTCACACCATAGGTAATCTGTGATGTTCTCATAGCAAATTGATTCCATGTGATAGGCCTGGATGAAGGTAAGATGGTGCATGCTGCCTATTGTGGTCTGGCCTAGGGTTTGGCACAGTAACACACACCAGTATTTTTGAGAAACTCCCCAAGCTGGAGATTAAATCTTATGTCAGTTGATGGGTAAACAGTTGGCTCACTGAAAGAACATATCATGTAAAAGCTGATGAATCAACTTGTGCCAGTAGAGCTGTCACCATTGGCAAACCCCAAGTATCTGTGCTTGGCCCTTCACTGTGAACTGTATTTCTCAACAGTTCAAGCTGAAGTATATGGTCTTTGGCGTGCCAGGTTTGCTGATTCTTGCATATTGTGTGCAGTCATTGATTCCAGCAGTGGTGATAACATAGTACAGGAGGAGCTAACGCACACAACTGAATGGTGACAAAGGCACACAATGTACATGTAAATGCAGAAATGTGTGTTTGTAATGTTTTCCATGTGAAAAGTGGAGCTCCATGTTAATCACAGCATTGACAACAGTCCTGCTATGCAGAAACCCAGTGATGCTGCACGGGGAACACAGATAGCAATTTGAACTTTAACCACCAAGTGTCCATAATGCTATTGAAAGCCTGTAGTCACACTAACATATTGAGAATCTCAGGATTGTATGACAGCACTGTAGTCAACCTTTGTTACAGCAATAATAGAGTTTAATACTCTTTTGTACATGTACCTCACCAGACACATGTAACAGCTGGAGAAACCACAGGGCTTTCTCAACAAGATAACACAGAGCCTACACACCATACCATTATGTATGTGGTTAGATTAAAAGCCATGTCTGTGTAAACTTTATTGTACTGGATGAGGTGAATTCTGGCTGGCCTCAAGGCCAGTCTCTGATCCAGCCCTGGTGGGAGTACAGCATATACAAAAATGTGATATAGCTGATGATATCAGCAGTGTATGTTGAGAAGAAGATAAGTGTCCCACATGATGGTGTAAAATGCTGTCTGTAATGTCAAGCAACAGCTCACACACACACACACACACACACACACATACATATTTGACTGCACTGAGAATAGAACGCCTACCTAAGTATACAGACTACAGAACACAGTACTTTACTCAAGTGCCACAGCTCAAGTCTGACTTGGAGTGTGTCAGACAACACTTTATTGCTGATGACATCAGCAGCCTCTGTTGAGGAGAAGATAACAGTGTTTCACATGCTGGTGTAAAATGCTGTATGTCGTGTCATGCAACATCTCACACGCACACAACGTTGACTGCAGTGAGAACAGAACCCCTACCTCTCTAAGTACACGGACACCACGGCACAAATCTGATTGATTTATACAGCAGTGCAGGTGAACTAATAGTAGATGAAATCAGTAGGCCACGTGGGAGACAAGAGGTTGGGAGGCCTGTATGAAATGGATGTGTAGGCATGAGCAAGTATCAAAATACTGTCATTGCATGGCATTGGAGCAGTAGCTGTGAGATGCACAATTTTGCTCTGTTGTTTAGACCCCCACACACCAGGTTGACTGCAGTGAGAACATAATCCCTAGTTATCTAAGTACATGAACTGCAGAACACAGTGCGTAATGTAAGTGCAGGTGAGCTTATAGAGATGACATCAGCAGGCCATGTGGGGGACAACAGGTTGGGAGGCCTGCACAGGCACATAGCTTCATAGGTTCATATGAGGCTACTAGCCTAACAGCACGAGGGTGTTTAGAAGTCTAGCTGTGTATAAGCACAAGTACCCTTATTGAGCATAGCTGGATGGTCATTTTTAGCAGAGCGTGTTTGATAGCAGCACTAACTGGCCCTGTCCATAAGAGTCATAGGTGCCAGCCCAGAGGTGACTTTGCAGTCACCCAACCAGTTGTCAAGGTTGTGCTTGAACAGGATTATTGAGGAGCACTACTTCACAAGCAGTGGGAGTCTGTTACAGAAGAATGTGAATCACTGAGGGATATCTCTGTCTCCCCAGCATGTTCTGCTTGTCACAGGGTAGGTTGAGAACCCTAGGGCAAATTATTGTTGTTCTGTTTGAATTGCAGATGTCCATTTTCAGAAGGTCAGGGTCTGAGACTGCTCTGCAGGGCAGTCATAGGTCACCTCTCAGCAGCCTACATGACATCGAGTACAGTGAGAGGTACGTCAGTCTTTCTATGTATGTCATGTTTGGAGGCCTGGGAGTCTCCCAGGCACAACTGTTCTCTCCAATTGCTGCAGGTGTCTGGTGAGGTACAGAGAGATGGGAGCATTGTACTCCATTATTGGTGTGAAAAGGGTAGAGTACAACAGAGGTATGACTACCCTGGTCTTGGATGTGATGCCTCTGTGTATGATGTGTGCAATGGAGATTGTGTGTGTGTGTCACCACTATGGGCATATAATGATGAAAGTGTAGATTGCTGTCAACATGTGTTCCCAAGTCTTTTAACACTGTGTTTGAGCTTAGTGGGGGTGCTATGTATATTATAATTAGCAGAGGTACTTCATTGACAAAGGTGACAGAGTCATTTTATGCTTAAAGTTCAGTCCTTGAGTTTGGCATCAATCATCAGTCTGTGTCAGCCCTACTGTAATATGTTACCATCATTGGTGGACTCTATATGAGTGTGTCCAGTTAACAAGTAATCTGCAAACCTATTAAACCACAGGCCATCTGCTGTTGCCTGTGCTTCAGGGAAGTCCTTCCCAAACAGTTGATGGGCCATCAGAGATCCTTAAGAGAGTTGAGTGGACTAATGATGGAGATGCAGTCTCCAACTTTGAGTGTGTGTGTTCTGTCATTGAGCCAGTTGGCTATCCATCTAGTACTAAATAGCCTAATTCTCAAATGGGCAATCTTCACTATGAGGCATGAATGGATAGTGTCAAAGGCCTTGGATAACTCAACATAGGCATTATGTCCTGTTGTCCCTCAACCAGTTATTTGGGGTCAGAATCCAAGTAGTCCACAGGGGTCAGTAAGCAAGAACTACCCTTGACAAAACCAAAACAGGTAGGGTCAAGTGTTTTGAAGGTCACCTATGTTCCTGTGGATATGGTCCATGCTGATTCCTGCACTAGCCTTGCAGTTAAGATTTTTTTAGGTGTATGAGTCAGTAGTTGTAGCTCTACATGTTACCAAATTGATGTGCATTGCATACCACACATTTTATATTACGTTTTGTAGTGTAGTTGATATATGTGTGGAAAATGTTCTGAGACCCAGGGTTGTAGTGCTTGAGGTGCGGGTGCCAACACATGGTTGTATTGTAAATATGTGACAGATAGGGCCCCCATTTTGTAATGTTTCTACTTGTAATGCCATGTCATACAAAAGAAATGGACAGCAAACAGCAGTAAAACAGCATAATATATACATTTCCATAGTGCGGCAAACAGCAGGTTTGCTCGATGGTTAGTAAAGTGCGTATACACGTATGAGATGCACAACCCCAAGCTACATTGCTAAAGTCTAACGGTTAGTATTCAGTCTATGGAATACAGCTTCTACTTAACTGACTCTGGCAGTACATGTTAATGCAGTGATGCATTCCTTTTTGGGGCCAGATAGTACTGGGTTTGAATACAACTGTATCTAATACTTGTAACTACTTTCATATTACCAGTGCTGGGCAATAATGCATTAAAGAAAAGAAATGGGGAGCAAGCAGGGGGAAGAACAAATGAAAAACAGCACAGGAATGTGCAGGAGGGAGGTAGTAAAGAACCATAGCTACCCATTTCTGCAGCAGTAAAAAATGGTAGTATATTTAGAATTATTAACTGAATTTGGACCGTCACCTCCAGAGAGAGGGGTGACCACAACACAGTCATGTTGTATAGCTAATTGGACTGAATCTGATGTGTCAAGAAGACACTTGCGAAATTGAGAGTTGCATATGGGACGATTTTTTGGGGGACAGATGCCCTTTGTTTTTTCCTTTTTTGAGAGAGGACTGTTGTGGAAGGGGCGTAGATATGACTGGGTCTCGTAAGTTGGGTAGGTGAAGAAGCAATTGCAGACAGACAAGACAAATATGAGACAAGACAGGGATGATGATGGACACAAGAGGTCGCTAGTCACCATGGATTGGGTGAGGGTGGGGACATCCAGGACCCATGATCATCAAGATGGGTGACACTGAAAATCGAGCCATCACTCACAAGGCTGTCATCACTGTCACTTCACTCCGCCGCTGGCTGGAGTGCATGATTTCTCCTCCTCCTCCTGGTACTTCGTAAAATGAGGGAAAGCAGCTATCCAGCTGGTGTAGGTGTGCACCAACTGTGTGGCACACAATCTTACACGCCACCCCTGGGAACTCTGTGTGGGTGATAAGCTCACCACCTCTGACACTTCTTCCAGAGAGAAACACTGGACTATTCTCCAAGGCAGGACTACCTGAGAGGGCAGATAGTGCAGAGGCAGCAGAGGTGGTGCTGCCAGGTTGGCTTCCAAAAGTGCCGGGCAACGGTTCTGTAGCCAGTGGAGTGGGGGCAGGTGGATCCTGTGGAGCAAGCCTACCCCGCTGTGCTGTGGAGCATTTTGTGATGTTATACACATGGATGAGATGGACACATTGTAACGACAGATAATAAAATAAAACATAAAATTAAGAAATAAAAATAATAAAAGAGAGGTAAGGGTTGGAGTGAGAGAAAAAAGAGCGATAAGATTAGTATCTTCACATATGACATACAATGCATTAATACAATTATTTGACTCTATTATCTTTTTATTCTTAAGACTACCAGCCCCTAACAGATAACTTTACTTTTACGGCTGTCAGCTCCTAAAAGATGCACCCTATACTGCAGATTGCAGCAAGTACTCCTTTGTATATGCATATATTGCACATACGAGTGTTCCAGTTATGCAGATTACAGTTTACAGCAGGGCGTGTCTGCCACTGGTATAGAGCTTTCACTGTAAACCTTTAACTTACACATAATTGAAGAATTAACCATATTGTATATTTGGGAAGTGTAGTATGTGAACCTACAACCTCTGACTAAAGTCTAATATTGTACTCTTGGTTTGTGCTACAGACTAATTCATGCATACTTGTTTTTACAGTTGAGATATGCATGCTCAGTTTGATACAACTGTATAAAATACCAAAGAAAAGCTAATAACACTACTCTTCTGCAACATAAATACCACATGCGTCCCTCATCCTCACCAGTCTAGTGCCATGGGTCCTAACAGTGACCTCCCTTTCCATGGCAGCTGTGGAAAAAAACAGAACAGAGTACCATTATGAATACCAGTGTTGCCTACATTCAGCTTTTAGGCCTTATAAGTACTTTCTGTAATTGATACTTACACATCTGTGGGATGTCCGCAGTCCTATATTCTTTGATCGAAGCATTGGGGGTATCCCTCTTCCTGCAACATAGGTCACTAAAGTGGTGCCTACATTGGCCACCAGTACAGGGGATACCGGTGACACTGGTTACAGCCCAGGCCAAATTATTCTAAGCCTCTGACTTATACTGGGACCCAAAATAGTCCAACTGCAGTAGCCTGGCACTGTGGTGTTTCACTAGGAGTCCAACAAAAATATTGGACTCCTGGACACCCCCATCTCTGATCCCTAAATCTCACACCCTCTTCACAAACGCCTGCCATGTCTGCGATGGATCAACAGCAGTGGAGACTGATGGTTTCCCAGCAATTCCAATTATTGCATTTATTGAGAGTGCGAACGCTTTTTGAAAATGTTGCACACCACTTACCATCATTCAAATACAGTGCTCGGCAGTGCGCACCATGAGTCCCACATTTGCACAGTGGTAAGGGGTGCACAACATTGGTAAGAAGTGAAAAATTGCACAGGCAGTTGTATATGTTTGTTAGGCAGATGTGAAGGCCAGACCAGTCCAAATAGCAGAAATATACTTACAGGAATATAGTACACAGTGTACCCACAGTCATACATTGAATAATAATGTGATAATACATAACGGGAATTGGAACAAAAGTAAAAGTGTATGGAATATGTTGTGTTTGTACCCAAGACCATGTTGTCAGGGTCCTGTCTGCTTCCTGGGGATCTAGTTGTTCAGTTTGCATGCTGCTTCACTTCGCAGAAAGCAGATAAACACAGCCAAACCTGCCATTAATTTTTCTCCATTTCCCACAAACACTGGCCAAAAAAAAAAGGAGAGAGAGAAAATGATTTAAACCCAGTACCATCTGACCCCAAAAGGAATGTATCAGTGCATTAACATGTGCTGCTACAGAGTCAGTTAAGTAACGGGTGTGTTTCATAGAAGCAGTACTAACTGTCACATTTCAGCAATGCAGCTCGCATTTGCACATAGGTTCATAGGTAGGTACTAGGCTATTGGCCCAAGGACCTACATAAGCCTAGCCAACAAGGTTCCCTGGCTTATGCCGCCCAAGAAAGTTATTTTCTTGGGTGGCGTAAGCCAGGGACCCTTGTTGGCTAGGCTTACATAGGCCCTTGGGACGATAGCCTAGTACCTACCTATGAACCTATGTGCAAATGCAAGCTGCTTAGCTGCATTGCTTAGCTATGCACAGACATATGCATCTCGCATGTGTATACACTTAGCTAACTGTTGAGCAAACTCATTGCTTGCCGCATTATGGAAAACTACATATTATTAAGTATTACTGCTGTTTATTGTCCATTTCTTGTGCATGATATGATATTATATGTGGAAACATTAAAAAAGAGGGCCCTGTCTCACTCTGTCACATAGTTACAGTACAGCCATGTCTTGCTTCCCTCCCCAAGCACTGCAACCCTGGTGTCTCAGTACATTTTCTACAGATGTACCACCTACAGCACAGAAAGTAATATCAAATGTGTTATATGCAATTCACATCAATCTAGTAATATGCAGAACTACAACTATTGACCCATAAGCCTAGCAAGGCTAAGGCCTTGACAGTATCCCCATTCACATCTCTTAGTGAAAATCTCCCAGCTGGGAATTAAGCCATGCAATACTAGCTGTGTGTCCCAGACAGATTTCTCCATAGTCCTAAGCAGCATTCTACCTTCACCCAGGACGATGCCTCAATACAAACAAAAGAATTATTGACGTCAACAATTGGCTTACCTACTGCTGTCAATCCAGGGAGGATCCAGTAATTGTCAGCCTGGGATGATATGGTTGACAGACCATGCTGCTTTGCCAGGGATGGTCTTCATTTCTCACCTCTTGCCTTTCGGTTACTGGGCAAGGTACTTCCTCCCAGCACTGCCTTTTTTAGGCAGTGTCATAAGAATAAAATTCCTGATGTAAACATATCCTCAAAAGACAAAGTCAAGGTTATGCTATTTAATGCTAGGAGTCTAAATCAGAAACTGCACTCAGTGGAGGCACTTCTTACTTGGGAAGATATTGATGATTGTACAGTCACAGAGACATGGTTTAGGGCTGCAGAGAGTACTTCAGTCACGAAAGGCTATAATGCCTACCACACATTCAGGCTGCAAAAAGAACATGAAAGAACCAAAGGAGGAGGTATATCCATCTTCACAAAAGACAAATACACCTCAAGACTGGTTAACTCATTATATCCGAGTGACGCCTCCAGGTGCATCTGCAATTAACTCCTACTGATGCCTTTAGGTGTCAAATATTGCTTGTTCATATTTGCATCAGTAATTCCAAAACCGTACTGTGTACAAGTTTTTCAAAGATTTCATCTTGAAGCTTACACAATGCAAACTCAACTGCATTAATATTTGACCTCTGTCTAGTGCAGGTAAAGAGATATTGACTGCTGTTTTATGATATTAATTTATGTAGATATAATTTTCACATTTTTCTAAATATTTCATCAACCAAGTAACACAGAGAAAATATCTTAGCCTCATATGAAAGTTCTCAGCTAGATGAATGAAATGCTGCTGACAGTATGTGTGTAACTTGAGTGCTGAGTCATTTTAAGGTGTTTACAAAATAGTACAAAGTTAATAGTTACTGTGTTTATAGTGACTTATGAAATTCAGTTTAAGGCCTACAGCCTAAAGAATACTAACATTATAAAAATAGTTTGTGCTGAAGGGTTTGCCATTTATACTTCTTTCATAACCCCTATGGTTCCAGAGATATGAACATTTGTTTGAAATGTGAGGACATAATTTGATTCTGTCAAAAGGCTTGTGCTCCGCCCATTGGAAGCTACAGTGCAAACTTCCTGAGCTCCATTAGAGTGAATGAGTTAAGCAGTACAACTCCCTAGAGTTACTTCAAGTCCAACTAACTGTAGGAAAGACCCCCCCCACCCCCCAACATCATTGTTAGCTACAGGTCCACTAACATGAACTATGAAAACCACACAGTGCCTTCCTAGACCTACTTGAGTAACTCATAATACAGCCAAACACCCTAGGCATACATAGCTTTAACTGTCCTTCCATCAGTTAGGATACATATATGAGCTCAGAAAGTTCGCCCTAAGGGTCTTGCAGTTTGTAAGCACGAATGCTCTGGAACATTTAGCCTGCACCCCCACAAGGGGCTCAAATGTCCTTGACCTAGTAGTCACCAACATTGGAGATCGCTGCACCACCCCATGTGTCAGACCCTCCCTGGTAAGGTCTGATCATAAATCAGACACATTCAATGTACTACTCATACCTGAGCCCCTTCAGCATCCAAAAGGTTGAAAAATTTCTCCAAAGCAAACTACAACCTCCTAAGCAATGGCATAAATAGTTTTGAAACTCCAGCCAACACTGACAGTAAAAATGCCTATATGGAGGTGTACACAAATACCCTGTACAAACACCTTTACAAGTGTATAGACTTAGCTGTACCAGAATGGAACAAAACTTGCTCACAAAAAACAAGCCAACTGATGGACATCTAGCATAAATAGATCAACAACAAGACAAAGAAACTGATGTCGAGGAATAAGAGGGAACATTCTCAGCAGAACAAGACCCACTAAAACTTATACAAGCAAATTAGACATCTTGTAAAGTCCTCTAATGCTAATTATGAAACTAAGTTAGCATCTAAAGCTAAAGATAATCACAAGGCATTCTTTAGCTATGTCTGTAATGTAAAAGGAAAGGCCCGGCTTTGCACCAAATTCAGAGTGGACAGTACCACTCATACTGAACCTGAGGACATAGCCAACCTGTTAGCAGACAGGTTTGGCAAAAAATTCACACCCCTGTTTCCACCAATCATAACCCAAAGTATACCTGTCAACATTTCTCTACTTATTATCTGCAAAGAACAGGTCATAACCACACTCGTCAAGGCCAAAAATACAGCCTCTGTGGGACCGAATAACATCGCAGGCTGCTTACTTAAATGGTCTAAAGCAAGAGTTAGCAGAACCACTGGGTACTCTCTTCAACCACAGTCTAAGGTACTAGCTTTGTCCTGGTAGAGTGGAAAACAACAACTGTAATCCCCTTGCACAGAGGGGGTCCTTCAACCAACCCGGGGAACTATACACCCATAAGCCTGACCAGTCTTGTCTATAACACTGTGGAGAGAATTACCTTGGACCTTATCAACAAGGACATTGGTGACCTTCAAACTCTTCACTCAACCTAGTTTGGCTTTATTAAGGGCAGATCATGCCTGTTAAACCTAGTGGAATTCTTTGAGAGTGTTACCAAAGCCCTGGATGAAGGCAACTCAGTACATACTGCCTATCTCGACTTGGCCAAGGGTTTTGACATAATCCCCGACTCAGACATGTAGGGATTAACCCATACCTCATTAGATGGTTAGCCAGCTGGCTCACCAACAGAATGCATACAGTCATAGGTGGGGATTACACCTCTACCAGTAGACCTGTTACAGGTGGTGTCCCACAAGGGTCTGTGCTGTGCCCCTTACTGTTTGAATTGTATTTGTCTGAAAATTATGAGAAAACAGATGGCCTGTGACTCACCAAGTTCGCTGACGACTGCAAACTGGGTGCAGTCATTGAATCCCCAAATGATGTCAGCATACTACAAAACAGGCTTACATGCAAAAATGATTGTTGCCAAAGCCATAGACTTAGTTAACCCAAAAAATTCACTGTTATCCCTTTTGGCAAAGGAGAAGTCCTTGCAAATTACACTATTAGTAAAACTCTCCTGTGTTCCAACCCAGTGGTAAGAGATTTGTGGATGCAAGTAGATAACCTCAGCTTTGTTTGTCATCTGTCCACAGTGGTAAGGAAGGCCTTTTATGTTGCAAACCTCATAAGTAAGGGCACAGCATCCAAGACTAGGGATGCTATGACTCATCCCTCATCAGACCAATAGTAGAGTACTAAGCTCCCTTTTGCATGTACCTCACCAGACCTGAAGCAGCTAGAGAGGGACCACAGAGGTTTCTCACTAAGAAAATCCAGGGAGTTACAATGCTTTACCTTCATAGACAGACTGAAGGTCCTATCACTGTACTGTGTATCATATAGACTGCTGAGAGGTGACTTGTGGCTGGCCTACAGAGCAGTCTTGAACCCTGCCTTAATGGAAATGCTGCACCTCTGCAAATCAAATGGGACAAGACTCACTAGCTGTAGGAATCTTAACCTAGCCTGCAACATCAACAGAACATGCTGGAGAGACAGATATGTCTCCCAGAGATTGCCACTCCTATGGAACAAACTCCCAAATCACGTGAAACTGAGCCCATCAATGACCCTATTTAAGTATAACATGACAATTGGATGGGAAATCATAAAATTACCCAGGGGGTTTTACCTATGTCACTGTTAGACAGGGACAACTAGTACTGATTATGGATTCACAAATATGGACTACATTATCTTGGTCTATAAGAGAACAATGGTACAACTTGCCTTAGCTTGAAAAAGCCCTAGGGCCATTAGCCTAGTAACCTCCTATGAACCTAAGAACCTGGGATCATTATGGTAATAACCTCTTATGAACCTATGCAGGCCTGCCAACATTTTGTCTCACACATGGGCTACTGATGTCATTCATGTACTATTAAGTTCAGCTGCAGTCTTGCAAAAGTCAGACTTGTGCTGTGGTGCTTGTGTTAAGTTCTGTATTCTGTGTACTTAGGTAGGGGTTCTATTTTTACTGCAGTCAAGTGTGTGTGTGTGTGTGTGTGTGTGTGTGTGTGTGTGTGTGTGTGTGTGTGTGTGTGTGTGTGTGTGTGCACGCGCTCGTGTGCTTGCTCTTGCTTGACATTACAGACAGCCTTTTACCGCAGCATGTGGGACATTGTTATTACCATTTTCTCAACAGATACTGCTGATGCCATCAGCTATATTTGATTTTTGGCTATACAGTCATCCCACCAAAGCATGGTCAGATTCTGACCTGGAAGCAAGGCAGACGTCACCTCATCCTATACCAGACAGATTGCAGTGACATGGCTTTTAATCTATCCACATACATCATGGCATGGTTTGTAGGCCCTGTGAGTATCTTGCTGAGAAAGCCTTGTGGTCTCTCTCCAGTTGCTGCATGTGTCTGTTGAGGTAAATGTAAAAGAGAGCGTTGTACTATATTTCTGTTCTGATGAGGTTTGACTACAGTGCTGTCATACATTCCAAAGATCTGAATATGATGGCGTGATTTATGATGTGCATCGTATGTTTGTCCTGGTAAGTCATTAAACAGAGAAGTTATAAAGCAATGATACACATTGCAATTTCTGACTTCACAACACTTGCAAGTGCATTCACTGTAAAGATGTGAAATTTTGATGCTATGGACCATCTAACTTTCCAAGGGCAATATAAGTCAGAGGTACAATGACCAGTTCAACAACACAAATGCAAATATATCACTTAGTTAGCTACGCACCCTGAGCATCAGACACAGCTTTTGTATCCCTGAATCCAAAAGAGAGAAAACCAGCCTATGGCACAGTTATCACTTGCACATGGTGGTGTGGGGTGGAGGGGGCAGAAAGCCTAGGCTGACACAAAATGTTGGTGAGCTTGTTTGGGTAAGAAGAAGAAGGCAGACATTGGGATAAAACAACAAATGGCCAATGATACAAAATGAGTAACTGTTGTGTCTCTCTCTCTCTAGGGGTCCTCCTGGTGAAATTGGTGTGTGTGTGTGTGTGTGTGTGTGTCTCTGCATGAACACAGCCAAGCTCTATGCTAGCTCTAAGTCTTGGTCTGTCGGACAGGTGTGAGCCATGCATGGTAGAGGTGGCAGTTAATCATTGTCGTCCCCAACCACGAGAACTGTATCTGCCAGGAGTTGTACTAACATGTCCATGCCTAGGGTCAGATGTAGTGCTGCTAAGTGAAAGTGACTGATGTCTACTTGACGAGCTTCCTTCATTGAGACACCCAGGACTACAACCCCATGGCCTGCCACATCTGGGTGTGGACAGCACACTCACTGATGGAGCAGTGAAAGTACTGCCACTATGAGAGCATGAACAGGCATGGCCACATTGGCTGACAGCAGATGATGTGGCTGACCTATGCTCACGAGGCTGCCAGTCCCCTTCCAGCAGATGTTCCATCACTGACACTGCTTTTCCATGACAGACACCACCTTGGTCCATCACAGACACCCCTCATTTCAGTGCGTCATTCATCTGATTCAGCGAATCAGAAACACAGCAGAGGCAGTCACTCATGTCAGACCGTGCCGTATCCACAACCCTGAGAAGTTGTCTGGAGCAACTATGGGAATGTGTCGGTGCCGGCATGGGAGCCCTAAACATATGGTGAGTGGCATGGGAAGTGACACCTGCACCAGGTGGAGGAGGGAGAGCAGGCCCCCTCTGTGCACCCTATCAATCCTCCTTATGTGGCACCTCACCCACACTTTGGCTATGGCCAGACTCCATAGACACTGAAACCGTAGTAGTCACACTTCCCTGATCAGTGTCCTTGCCCTCAACCTGTCCCATTTCTGTGGGCTCAGTGGACTTGGTAGGCGTAGGCCTACTGGCTGTGTCCACTGGAAATGCGGGGGATAGCTGTATGTCAACCTCTGTGTCATATTCAACCACTGTACCCCCTGACTGTGCCTCAGTTTGGCCACAATCGTCTTCAGAGTCTGCTGATGCACTGATATCAGGTAGCACAGGGCCCACACTCCCACTGTCATGATCAGCTGTGATAAAAAGCAAGAAACACAGGAATACATTAATACATGCACTATATAGTGCATTATATGCTAACAAACTAACAGTGCTGCCACTGTTGCACATAATACAGCAATGCACATGACAGGCTTGAGATCAAATCACACACTACAATATTTCTTTAAATTGCTAAGCAGTACTGGCATAAAATTATTTGGCTTACTGTCTGTAGAAGACATACTGCAGTGTAGTCCAGATAGTCCTGGAAGAAGTTAAGCAAGAGGTAAGGGCAACATCATCACAATTCACAGTAACACAGTGGGTAATACCAAATACCTCTTTATATCTGCATTAACTCTACTTTCAACAAGAATTTGGCTGACCACTCCAACATAAGCTTGTAACTGTAGCAGTCTTCAATCCCTCCCCCCAAAAAAGACGTGACACAGAATTAACGTCTTCATTTCAATTGTTTTACTGTACAACAGTATTCAGCTGCTCAGATAAAGCCTACCTGGAAGCTCCTCCTGGGGTGTGCTTGCTGTCTCAGAAGGTGGTGTGCCCACATCCAGAACATGCTGTTCTGCAGTGTCCTGGGAGCTGTCTGAATCTCTGATATTGGCCAGGAACTGTTCATTGGGGGTTAGTTGTGGTTCCGTAGCAGGCCCTCCCCCAGTAACCATCTGGTCATGGCTCACCTCCATGCAGATGTGATCATGCCCTGTGGCACACCTTTTCTTATGTTGGCCACCCCTGACATTTACATCTGGGACAGTCTGCTGCCGTATTCACATCGTACTTGCCATATCTCCCCATCCCCTTTCCAGGAGAAAAGCACCATGTTGCCTAAACCCATCAATTACTTGTTTTTTGGCATTGGTGAAGGGAGGTCTCCATGGACTGACACACCTGAGTGGCATACTCAGAGGTGTCCTAAAAGACAAAATAAGTATAATACACACAAGTATGATATAACTATAAAATAACTGTTTCCAGGTAAAACGAAAAAGGTAGCTAGTCACTATTACCCACTGAAGAACCATAAACAGTCTAGAGATGTGAAATACTAACAACAGGATAGATGCAAAACAGAGAGAGTAACAAAAGCAACATATCCTTGCTTGTGCCATAACAGTAACTCACCTTTGCTCCACCCAAAAAGAACAGTCCATTCTTGTTTGTGCCATAACAGTAACTTATCTTTGCTCTTCCCTTCATAAGAACAGGCAAATTACCCATTTTGCTAACAAAACATCTTTGAAATGTTAAAAGTGCTATCAAAGGACCTGTCCCTGAAATACTTGTACATATTTATCACACAACATTCCATTTTCATGTACAGGTGTTACCTCACAATTCAGTCACCTCACTTGACCATTTTGCAATTCAACCATGCTTTTGGCCGCCCGGACGTCCCACGGTACAGCCGGTGTCTCGCAAGTTGACCCAAAAAGGAGGCTGAAATGTTGTTCATTGTTTCCTGTTATTATTGTGCTGTTTATTTAATGCAGTTGTTTCTTTTAAGTGCTGGGGAGAAGTGAACAAATTGGACAAAAGAAGAGGGATACAGGCAGGAAAAATAAGTGGCTGAGCATTAGAAGAAGAAAAAAATCATAGGTAAAATTGAGAGAGGAGGTAAAAATAAGACAAAATAGCATTACAGTATGGCGTGCCTAGGTCTACTGTTTCAACGTTTTGGAAAAATAGAGACAGCATCATGGGTGCTAAGGTGTCAAAAGGAGCAACAAAGGCTTTGGACAAACACAGAAAAACAATTCATGAAGATGTGGAGAAGATGCTTCTTTGGATCCAGGAGAGGCAAATGAATGGATATCCAATAACTCAGACCATGATCTGTGAGAAAGCTAAGCTCTTCTTTGAAGACCTACAAAAAAAACTTCAGGAAGTAGCTCACAGCAAACAGAGGAATTTAAAACAAGTAGGAGATGGTTCCACAAATTTAAAAAAATAATCCACAGTGTTCTAAGACAAGGAGAGGCAGCTAATGCTGACAAAGAAGGTGTATAGAAATTTGTCAAGGAATGTGAAGAACTGATCGAGAGAGAAGGCTGTCTGCCAGAACAGATTTGTAATTGAGATGAAACAGAGCTTTTCTGGAAGAGATTGCCAAGTAGGACTTGCATAACTCAAGAAGAATCTAGGATTCTAAATCAGAAGCCCATGAAAGATAGGCTCACCCTCTTCCTGGCAGCAAACGCTAGTGGAGACTTCAAGCTGAAGCCTCTGCTGGTGCATCATTCAGAAAACCCAAGATGCTTTGGAAAAAAGGTTATAAGATCAAAACTACATGTAATGTGGAAGTCAAATACCAAGGCTTGGGTAGACCAGTCAGTTTTCGAGGATTGGATTTTTGAGGAGTTTGCTCCAAATGTCAAGACATACCTGACAGAGAACAGTTTGCCAGTGAAAGCTCTTCCACGTCTGGACAGCACCTCTGTCCACCCATTAGAGTTAGAGGAAGTTCTTCAGCTAGACTGTGATTTCATCAAGTTTCAGTCCTTGCCTACCAGCACAACTTCTTTCATTCAACCTGTGGATCAACAAGTCAATACTTGCTTCAAGAAACTCTGCACAAAAACACTCTTCTCAAGGCTGTCTGATGTGACCCATTCTTCAGATAAAACACTGAAGAAATTCTGGAAGACTGAGTTAAACATTCGTCATGCCATATCATTCATCAAAAGTGCCTGGGATGGAGTGTCACAGAAAGCCCTTTGTGCAGCCTGGAGGAAACTTGTCTCTTCCTTTTCCCAGGGTGAAATTGTGGATGAAGCAGCTGAAGTGCTGATGCAGCTGAAGTGCTGCAAGACATTGTTTCCACAGCAGAACACCTGGACATAAGGGAGGTGGATGAACCGAATGTGAAGGAACTGCTGCAAGACCGTGACAACGACAACAAGCTCACAGTGCAAGAACTTACAGCACTTTGCAATGAACAGTTCAAAGAAAAAGAAAGGGAAATTTCTTCTGAAGATGAAGCCAGGGAAAAACGACCTATGCCAACAGCTTGCATTAAAGAACTTTTATCCACCTGTGAGAAGGTGCAGACCGCAGTCTTGGAGTGGCACTCCAGCACAGGTGATGTCAATAGGATGATGGACTTGTGTAATAACACAATCATGCACCACTTCAAGACCATCCTGAAAAAGATGGAGAGAGAGGTCACCCTGGACAAATTTTTTTTCACCTACACCTGCCAAAAAAACAGAGGGAACAGACAGGGCAGAGTGAAGAAGACTCCCCTTCCAACAACTAAAGACTAAGTGGAATCCGTAAATAGTGTAAATATGGTGACTCGTGTTCAGTTTTTGGCATGGAAACTGGTTGGGCTGGGCAGAGAGAATGGGCACAAGTCTATGATGCCAACTCACCTGAATGAATGAGCCAAGTAGGGGATCCAGTGAGCAAAGTCCTGGAAAGGGATTAAAAAAAAGACACACCAGTATACACTGCATTGTGTCATTTCTTTTGGGGGTATGGACAGGAACATGTAAGATGTTTTAAGTTATAATTTATATTGCATTAAAGTAAACTAAAAATATTAATCATAATCAGAGACAACAGATATTCATTTCATAACTGCTATCGCACAGTGATGTAATGAGCATGCATTTTAGCTGGGCAGGAAATGTTAGGCTGCATTCTTAGATGGATTTAACATCAAATAAATTTGCATGAGACATGTGAGCCATAGTTTTAAGAATGTACATTAGTCCTGTATTCCTCCACATCATCTCCTTCATTTAAGAGATGTTCTACACTTCAAATCATGGAGAGCTAAATTGGCCAGTCTGAAGGAGATTGGAGACTGTAAAGCGGTGACAGGGGAAACCACAGATCTGAAGTAGGATATTCATTTGTCTGCAACCTGTGGGTTATGGATCCGATATCGGATCCGAACCGGCATGGTTTTCCAGCTATGGATCCAAGCTCTCAGCTCCTCCCCTCACCCATAATGCCCTGCTCTACCCTCATGACCTCAGATCTCGTTTGCCGCGCTGGTGACTGGATTTGTATTCATAGCTCTCAGCTAAGTGGTGATTTATTACCTGTTAAAACAGAAAATTTAAAGTTTTTTGTGTATTTCTGTGTGAAAGTTTAGGTTTCCTCTTTGATAGCTTTATTTTGAGTTAAATTATAATTTTTTTCCCTCCCTCGCTGTTGTGAGTGTGTGTGTTGGGCCTGTGTGTCTTTTGTTTAAGTTACTTTTAGTAGCTTTATAGATTATGGCTGATCAGCCTAAATCTATTTTCTCAGCCCGAAAGTGTGGCCATAAGCTCTCACCGCTGATGGCCACACTCGGTGTGTTAGGTCTCGGGTTGAACACCTCACATCTGGTTGTTCCATTTGTGCAGGGTTCAACCCCAGGGCACTGAGGGAGCGGAGGTCCGCTTGTCTTGGCGGGTCTTTTACCGCCAGACTCGGCTCGCCTCCGCTCCTTCGGGAACAACTGTGGCTACGGTTGTTCCCCTGTGGCACCCTCCTGCTCCTGGGACTCAACCTCCGCTTCTGGAGAGGAGAGGGATGCTAGAAAGGACCGAGGGAGAAGCACCACAAGCGGCGGGCCGAGACCTCTGTTTCGCCCGCCAGCCAAGCGGCTTCTCCCGGCTCCGTCGGCTCGGTCTCCTCCTTCTCGGCCCGTCCCTGTGTGCTTTTCACCGGGTCCTGAGGAGGAAGAGACCCGATCTTCGAGGCTATCGAGATGGCACTCCAGGCCTACCGTAGCCTCGCCGAGATCTACACATAGCCTTTCTGATGCTGATCTGGACCGGTTGATGAGAAGGTTCATCCAGGCCCAGATGCAGATGGAGTGTTTGCTCCGGGAGCTCAACACCCTTTTTAAGCCTATTGCTCCTTCTCCGACCCGCTATCCGGGTTCGAGCAGCTGAGCCGAGCAGCCGGGCGGGGTGGGTCGGCGCCGATAGTACTTGGTACCGGATCCGACCCTGCCCTCGAAGGCGCCGGATCCGACCTCGGAGCCTGGATCCGAGCCTCGGATCCGGGGATCAGTGCTCCTTGGCGCCCGCCTGTGTCGGAGCGTACTGTCCCTTCGGATCCGAAGGCCGCGCCGGCCCGTCCACTTCTTCGGATCCGAGGGGAGCCATTGTCGGATCCTTTGGTCGAGGTCGGCTCCCCTTCGGCTTTTGATGTAGTGGAGAGGGCTCTGTTGAGGGTCTCCGGACCCCCGGCACTTGTTCCGCCCGTCCCCGCGCCTCCTCTGCACTGGGCCAGGCTTCCACCATCCGGCCCCTGGGACAGCCCGCTTCTGTGCCCCAAGTTGCTCCTATGGAGCAAATTGCTGCTTGCGAGGACTCCTCTGACAGCCCCCAGAGGAGGTCCTCGCACATACGTGCAAAAGGAGGCACATTGACTCCCGAGTCTCTCACAGAAGACACGGACTTGGAGGAAGGAAGGCTCCCCACGGTCACCCGAGGATGTCTCCTTTGGAGACATCATGGAAATGTCCGTATAAGGGGGTGGTCTGCCCCAAGTCTTCCTCGGACGAGTCCGTGTTCTTGGAGGCATTTGAAACGGGCCCGTCTTCCTCTTGGGTGTCCCCTGCCGACCCCCTGGTGGACCTTATTACCACCAGGGCGTGGAAGGAACCGGACACCGTGGAGCCAATTCCCAAAAGACCGGATAGGATCCTTAGTCCGCCATCCGACCGGGCCCATTGGAGTAAGGGGCCTCCGGTAGATGCCATGTTGACGGCGTATGCCTCAAAGAGGAACTGGCTCAGGAGAGTCCTCAGTCCACCCACCGAGCAAGGAGTCTCGATGATGGACCGCTTGGGAAGCGGATGTTCAGTTCGGGCGACCTTCTCGGTAAGGGCGCTGAACTATTTGGCACATGTCATTAGGATGCAGCGAGATCTTATTAAGGAATACGCTGCATCCCGAGTCCATTTCGGAGGAGGACAGAGTTCTGCACTCCACCCGTATGGCCACCTTAGGTCAGCCACAAATACTTTTATGCGGCTGCTCTCCCAAGCAACGGAGAAGGCCGCTAGAGCTGCGGGGACAGGAGTGTTCACTAGACGCCAGGCCTGGCTCCATCACTGCGATTTTTCTGAGCCCTTCAAAGCGTCGTTTGCGAACGCCCCTTTGATGGTTCTGCTCTGTTTGGCAAGACCATTCGCGAGACGCTGACCCAGAGCTTAAAAGGACGGAAGACGCTGTCTGCCGTCGGAATCCGCTTCTCTGCACCCCAGAGGCCCTATTCTAGGAACCAAAAGGGTCAGAAGAAGATGTGGTTCCGGAAGTCGCAGCAGTCCCAGCCTGCTCCGGACAACCAGTCCTTCCGTGGCAGAGGAGGACAGGGAGGACGCCCTAGAGGCAGAGGGGCTCCCAGAAACTTCGGGTCCAGGAACCTTTCTCTGAACGGCCCGCGCAGCAACCCTGAGGGTTGCCCAACTCCTCCACTCTGGGGGCAGTCGGGGCACGTTTTTCCGGGCACCTAGCGGCATGGGAGTCCATAACATCGGACCGCTGGGTTCTCCAAATCATATCCAGGGGATATCGATTCCTTTCCTTCACCTTCCAAAGTTGAAGTCCTCCCAGACGTCCCACCCGTCAACGGGAGGCCGCTTTGGCAGAAATTGGCCATCTGCTAAAGAAAAGAGCCATCCAGCCCGCTCCCCAGACCAGATCGGATCAGGGTTCTACTCCAGATTCTTTTAGTGCCAAAAAGACGGGGAACTAAGACCAATCCTAGACCTCTCTCTCTTGAATCTGGCAGTCCCCAAAGAAAAATTCAATGGTCACTCTGCAATCTATTCTCCCCTTCTGGGAGAAAATCACTGGATATGCTCGATAGACCTCAAGGACGCTGCATTACCACATCCTGATGGACAGGCGCCCAGGAGGTTTCTCCGCTCGGCTGGGAGCCAGTCACTACCAGTTCCGGTCCTTCCTTTGGTCTCACCACAGCCCCCAGGGTGTTCACCAAAGTATTAGCAGTGGTAGCGGCCCACCTGAGGCTTCAGGGGTGCAGGTCTTTCCTACCTGGACGACTGGCTTCTTACCGCCCCAACAAGGCATCTACTTCTATTGGCGAGACTCCTTTCTCCATCTTGCTCCCTTTCTGGGCATCACAATAAATAAAAGAAAACCAACCTGGCGCCCACACAGCTCTTAGATTTTATAGGGGCCAGGCTAGACACAAGGAGTTTACGAGCCTTCCTCACTGCGGACAGAGTTCTAAATCTGCAGCTCCAGGTGCGGCCATTCTCCATTCAAGTTCTGTTCCAGCGGAGTTGGTCCTGAGGGCTCTAGGGTCCATGGCATCGGCTATAGCACTTCTTCCTCTTGCCAGGCTCAATATGCGATTCTACAGTGGACGCCTTAGTACAGTGGTCATACCTTGCTCTCCCCATGCATCATCCCATAGCGATCAGCAAGGCTTGCAAGCGGTCCTCTTGTGGTGGCTCCACTCCCGGATCTCCACAAAGGCCGCCCATTTGTGCTTCTCCCCTCTCGCCACGGTGACCACCGACGCCTCCCGCCGGCTTTGGACAAAACACAGAAAATGCCTAATTCATGAAGATGTGGGAGAAGATACTTGGATCCATGGAGAGGCAAAATGAATGGATTATCCAATAACTCAGACCAAGGAAGAAAGGCTTAAGCCTCTCTTTAGAAGACCATAAAAAAAAAACTCCCAGGAAGTAGCCTCAAACAGCAAACAGAGGAATTTAAAACAAGTAGGAGATGGTTCCACAAATTTAAAAAATAATCCACAGTGTTCTAAGATTATGAGAGGCAGCTAATGCTGACAAAGAAGGTGTATAGAAATTTGTCAAGGAATGTGAAGAACTGATCGAGAGAAGGCTGTCTGCCAGAACAGATTTGTAATTGAGATGAAACAGAGCTTTTCTGGAAGAGATTGCCAAGCAGGACTTGTATAACTCAAGAAGAATCTAGGATTCTAAATCAGAAGCCCATGAAAGATAGGCTCACCCTTCCTGGCAGCAACGTTAGTGGAGACTTCTGCTTGCTGGTGCATCATTCAGAAACCCAAGATGCTTGGGGTAGATCAAACTACATGTAATGTGGAAGTCAAATACCAAGGCTTGGGTAGACTAGCTCAGTTTTCGAGGATTGATTTTTGAGGAGTTTGCTCCAAATGTCAAGACATACCCGATAGAGAACAGTTTGCTGCGAAAGCTCTTCCACGCCTGACAGCACCTCTGTCCATCCATTAGAGTTAGAGGAAGTTCAGCTAGACTGTGATTTCATCAAGTTTCAGTCCTGCCTACCAGCACACAACTTTTCTATTCAACCTGTGGATCAACAAGTCAATACTTTCTTCATAAGAAGAAACCTGCACAAAAACACTCTTCAAGGCTGTCTGATGTGACCCATTCTTCGATAAAACACTGAAGAAATTCTGAAGACTGAGTTAAACATTCGCCATGCTATCATTCATCAAAGTGCCTGGGATGGAGTGTCAGCAGAAAGCCCTTTGTGCAGCCTGGAGGAAACTTGTCTCTTCCTTTTCCCCAGGGTGAAATTGTGGATGAAGGAGCTGAAGTGCTGATGGAAGTGCTGCAAGACATTGTTTCCACAGCAGAACACCTGGACATAGGATGAACCGAATGTGAAGGAACCGCTGCAAGACCGTGACAACGACAACAAGCTCACAGTGCAAGAACTTACAGCACTTTGCAATGAACAGTTCAAAGAAAAAGAAAGGGAAATTTCTTCTGAAGATGAAGCCAGGGAAACGACCTATGCCAACAGCTTGCATTAAAGAACTTTATCCACCTGTGAGAAGGTGCAGACTGCAGTCTTGGAGGCACTCCAGCACAGGTGATGTCAATAGGATGATGGACTTGTGTAATAACACAATCATGCACCACTTCAAGACCATCCTGAAAAAGATGGAGAGAGAGGTCACCCTGGACAAATTTTTTTTCACCTACACCTGCCAAAAAAACAGAGGGAACAGACAGGGCAGAGTGAAGAAGACTCCCCTTCCAACAACTAAAGACTAAGTGGAATCCGTAAATAGTGTAACCATGGTGACTCAGTTTTTGGCATGGAAACTGGTTGGCCAGAGAGAAGCACAAGTCTATGATGCCAACTCACCTGAAATGAATGATTAAGCAGGGGATCCAGTGAGCAAAGTCCTGAAAGGATTAAAAAAGACACACCAGTATACACTGCATTGTGTCATTTCTTTTGGGGGTATGGACAGGAACATGTAAGATGTTTTTAAGTTATAATTTATATTGTATTAAAGCAAACTAAAATATTAATCATAATCAGAGACAAAGATATTCATTTCATAACTGCCATCGCATTACAGTGATGTAATGAGCATGCATTTTAGCTGGGCAGGAAATGTTAGGCTGCATTCTTAGATGGATTTAACATCAAATAAATTTGCATGAGACATGTGAGCCATAGTTTTAAGAATGTACATTAGTCCTGTATTCCTCCACATCATCTCCTTCATTTAAGAGATGTTCTACACTTCAAATCATGGAGAGCTAAATTGGCCAGTCTGAAGGAGATTGGAGACTGTAAAGCGGTGACAGGGGAAACCACAGTTAGGTAGCATAGGATGGTGGTCTGTAGGATGACGCTGGTGATCCAGAAGAGGAGGGGGAGAGTGAGGGCAGTGCCAAGGATCAAATGGTGGAAGCTGAAAAAGAATGATTATGAGGTGAAGTTCAGGGAAGAGTTAAGACATGCACTGGATGGCAGTGAAGAGTTACCGAATAGCTGGGTAACTACACCAGAGCTGGTAAGGGAAACGGCTAGAAAGGTGCTTGCTATGACATATGGACAGAGCAAAGAGGACAAGTAGACTTGGTGGTGGAACGAGGAAGTACAGGAGAGTATATAAAGAAAGAGGTTGGTGAAGAAGTGGGATTGTCAGAGAGATGAAGAAGTTAGGAGTATAAGGAGATAAGGCATATAGTCAAGAGAGAAGTGGCAAAGGATAAGCCGTATGGAGAGTTGTATGAAAGGTTGGACACTTAAGGAGGAAGAAAAGGACCTGTACCAATTGGCTAGACAGAGGGACCAGACTGGGAAAGATGTGCAGCAAGTAAAGGTGATAAAGCGTAATGAGGGAAACGTACTCATAAGCGAGGAGAGTGTATTGTAAAGATGGAAAGAGTACTTTGAGGGGCTGATGAATGAAGAGAATTAAAGAGAGAAGGGTGGATGATGTGGGGATAGTGAATTGAAGTGTAACAGATTAGCAAGGAGGAAGTAAGGACCGCTATGAAAATGATGAAGAATGGAAAGGTTGTTGGTCCAGATGACATACCTGTGGAAGCATGAAGGTGTTTAGGAGAGATGGCAGTGTAGTTTTTAACCAGATTGTTTAATGAAATCTTGGAAAGTCAGAGGATGCCTGAGGAGTGGAGAAGAAGTGGTTTGGTACTGATTTTTAAGAATAAGGGTGATATGCAGAGCTGTAGTAACTACAGAGGGTAAAATTGATCAGTCACGGCATGAAGTTATGGGAAAGAGTAGTGGAAGCTACGTTAAGAAGGGAGGTGATTAGTGAGTAGCAGTATGGTTTCATGATGGGAAGGAGCACTACAGATGCGATGTTTGCTCTGAGGGTGTTGATGGAGAAGTATAGAGAAGGTCAGAAGGAGTTGCTTTGTGGACTTAGAGAAATTATATGACAGAGTGCCTAGGGAGGAGTTGTGGTATTGTATAAGGAAGTCAGGACTGAGAGAAAAGTATGCAATAGTGGTACAGGTTATGTATGAGGGTAGTGTGACAGTGGTGAGGTCTGCGGTAGGAGTGACGATGCATTCAAGGCGGAGGTGGGATTACATCAAGGATCAGCTCTGAGACCTTTCTTATTTGCAGTGGTGATGGACAGATTGATAGACAAGATTGGACCAGACTCCCCATGGACTATGATGTTTGTGGATGAAATTGTGATCTGTAGTGGGAGTAGGGAACAGGTTGAGGAGACCTTGGAGAGGTGGAGATATGCTCTATAGAGGAAAGGAATGCAGATCAACAAGACTAAGAATGTACGTGTATGAATGGGAGGGAGGATAGAGGAATGGTGAGGATGCAGGGTGCAGAATTGACGAAGGTGGATGAGTTTAAATACTTATTAAATACTCATTTATTTATTTATTTATTTATTTTATTTGCAGATGTTCTTCGTGTTTCACTGTTGCTGTCATTACATTTGGGTAATCTGCTGGCAGGTTGCCCTCAGTCGGCCTGAATTCCAAAGTCTTTGGTCCTGTGTTGGTTGCTGTCTTCTCTTCCATGACATCAGGTCGTTAGGGGTATAAAACATGCAGCCGACGCCATTTTCTTCAGTCTTCCTTGCCGCGCGATGCCCGAAGCAGAAGCATTTTGCAAGTAACGGTCGGCCGACTACTGAAATATTCGAGTTTGAGTTTCAGAACCGAAGTCTTCACTAAAGCTAAGTACCTGTTGGAAACTTTTCTTGCTTTTTACCGATGTCAGAAAAAGTTAATAATTGTATTACTTGTGGGAAGCAAATACCTCATAAGGATTTCCATTTATACTGTATTCCTTGCCTAGGCCCTGATCACAATGTGCCTGGCTGTCGGTTTTGTGCTAGATTTAACCAACGCACTATTAAGCGTCGGTATTTTTCTGCATCAAAGTATTTTGGAAACAGATTTAACTACCCAGAATGTCATCGGATAGCAATCCGACTACCGGAGTACATAAAAACGCAAAGAAAAGGACAGAGAAAGGCAGTCGAGGTACAAAACTGACGAAGCTTCTCCTAAGCCGGTCACCGGTACTCAGTGAGGCGCTTTCGCAGCCCTTGATACCCGCTACCTTCAAGTCACAGGCCTCTACTGACACCCATGTGGAGTCTGGCATGCCGCAAGATTCTCAAGGTATTGGACCAATGGATGTATCTCCCTCAGATGGGTCCAGAGCCGCTGAGCAGGCACCGGCTTCTGAGGGTGTGTTCAGACCTCAACATTTGTATATCAAACCTACGAAAGCTGCAAAGTCAAAGACAAAAGCAACTTCTAAAACTAAAGAACCGACGCCTGAGCCACATGCACAGGCCCCTATGCCTAAAAAACAGATGATCAAAATGGCTGAAGACCTTATTACCTTGATCAGGAGTACCCATCCCCCTCCAGATAAGAGGCCTAGGCAAGACACTGATTATGAATCTTCAGATCAGGTTTCTATTTCTTCTGATTCCTCTTCTGATCAGGAATTATCTTTACCTCCCTATGAGGATTCTGATGCTGTGGAGTCTATTCCATCTGCATTTCCTCCTGAGGATTATTCATTTGGAGAAACCTTGCATACTTTGAAGGAGCATTAAGAGTCAAGACTACTCAGAATCAAAAAAGAGGCACAGGGATTTCTTTCTCCCTCAGCACAAGCCTTTATCCATTCCCCATGTTTTAGACATTGTGGATGATGTGTTTTCGGAGTCAAGCCTGACCCCTGACTCCTTACCTCCGGCTCCCAGTAAGCCTGACCGATATTACAGGGTCCCTGACTCACATACACTTTTATTTAGAAACCCTGCTGTTGATCCTGAAACTATTTCACAGGATCCAAAGGGAGTTAAGGCCTCAACAGCAAAAAACCCTACCCCCTCTGACAGAGATTCAAGGGCACTGGACATATGGGGGAAAAAAGGTTTATACATCTGCAACTTTGACAATCAGGGCCTTAAACTGTCAATTTCGTATGCTTAAGTACTAACAACATGTTATGGGATTGCTGAAACAAAATGATGTTGATTTCAGAATATGCAGAAAATAAAGAATTGCAGGAATTATTGCATGCAGCTGAACAAGTTGGAAAGCATACTTTGCAATGTGGTTTTGATTCTTGAGGCCTCCTGCAGGGCTGCTGTTACTGGATCTGTGATTAGGAGGCATGCCTGGTTAAAGGAACAAAATTTGCCTGATCATGTTAAATCCAAATTGCTAGATGCACCTTTACAGCATGACTCTCTGTTTGGTATTACGGCAGAAGAGGTTTTAAAGAAAATGGAAGACAAAGCTAAGTCTATGCAAACTGTTAAAGACTTCTTACAAGTGCAGCCACCAAGATTCAGTAGACACTGGCCTACAAAAAATTGGTCCTTTCCTGTGTCAGACAGAGCTCAAAGTGGCAAATCCAGACGCCCTAAGGGTTGCAGATACCAGGCGCAAGACTCATACAGGTCAAAGCAATGGGGCGCATCCACCTCCAAATCTGGAGGAGATAAAGCGCAAACCTACAGAAAGCAATCCCAATGACTTCCCTCTGCCTACACCAAGCACTTGTCTTTTGGCAGCACCCATAGGGAGAAAATTAGCACTTTTTGCTCAAAATTGACAGTTAATAACCCAGGACAAGTGGGTACTAAACATCGTATCACAGGGATACAGATTCCATTTCCACACTCTGCCAATGCCAAATCTGCCAAAAAATCAATGGGCAGAGGCACAGAAACAGGTTACGTCCCTCATGGATTTGGGGGCCATTCAGAGTGTACCAGAACAGGAAAAAGGACAAGGTTTTTACTCGACTGTTCTTGGTGTCCAGAAAGGACAAGGCCTGGTGGCCAATACTGGATTTATCGATTTTGAACACATACCTGGACATTCCAAAATTCAAAATGCTGACTTTGCAGTAGCTTCTGCCCATGCTGGGCAAGAAAGCTTAGCTGGTGACTTTAGACCTAAAAGAGGCATACCTGCATGTCCCAGTAAGACAGTTGTGCAGAAGATACCTCAGATTCAAGGCTGGCTTAATGCATTACCAATTCTCTGCACTGCCCTTTAGCTTATCTACTGCGCCCAGGGTCTTTCCAAAGTGCCTGGCACCAGTAATTGCATTTTGCAGACAAAGAAGTCTACAAATATATCCTTACCTGGATGACTGCCTCATTCAAGCAGAGAACAAGGACACTCTTCTTCGACACCTGGCATTTGTGAAAAGGCTTCCAACATGCCTAGGGTACACAATAAACGAAAATAAATCACAACTGGTACCCTCTCAAAATATAACATTCCTGGGTGCAAGCTTGAATACAACTGCCCAGATGGCTTACCTCATGCCAGACAAAGGCAACTGACTACTTCAAACTGATGGCAACAAAAAGCCAGTCTTCTGCAAGACAAATTCTGCAGGCTCTGGGCTTCATGGCATCCTGCATCCTGCTATTTCCATATGCAAGACTGCATATGAGGAAACTTCAGTGGTACCTAAAAAGTTTATGGAGTCTACATTCACACAGTCTGGAAACAATTATTCCTCTCATTCCCTGCCTGCAACAGGAGTTTCTATGGTGGGTAAGGGTCTGTCACCAAAACATGGGACAGCCCTTCACTCTACCTCCTGCCAGCCAAACCTTAACAACAGATGCATCAGATTATGCCTGGGGGGCCCACATGGCAGGAAGATGCATTCAGGTCATATGGGCACCAAAGAAAATGCATCTACATATCAACCAGAAAAAGATGCTAGCGGTTCAAAATGCCCTAGCAGCCTTCAAGGACTTACTTCATCCAGGACAACTACTGATAAAGACGGACAACACCACAGTCATGTGGTATATAAACAAGCAAGGGGGCACACACTCATACCCCCTTTGCAGATTAGCCGTGGCACTGTGTGACACAGCTTTGACCTACCAAATACATCTTCAAGCTCAATTCCTGCCAGGAATACAAAACACTCTTGCTGACGATTTAAGCAGAAACCTTATGGATCCTCACGAGTGGAAACTAAATCCCCAAGTCTTCAGCATGATAACAGAGAAATGGGGGAGCCCAGGCATAGATCTATTTGCCTCTCTACAAAATTATCAATTGAAAAGATTCTGCACAAGGACTTATCACAGACCAGCAGGGAAAGTGGACGCCCTATCCTTCAGTTTACGTCTTTCCTCCTATCCCTTTTCTACCCAAGGTCCTCCTAAAAGTCAGACAAGAAAAGCCAAAGATGATATTAATTGCCCCAGACTGGCCCCACCAATACTGGTACCCAATCCTAAAGAACTTGTCTCAGTACCCAGCTTGGACCTTGCCTCAAAGACCACAACTACTGTCCCAGCAAAACAATCAGATCCTGCACAGTCAACTACAGACCTGGCAGCATGGCTAATCAAGTAATCATACAAACGACACCTCTCAGTAAAGCTGTAATGGATGTCATTTTGGAAGCCAGAAGGCCTAGTACTAGAATATCTTATGCTGACAAATGGAAGAGATTCTGTGCTTGGAATCAAGCGCAAGGAACTGCTACAGCAGAACCACATATTCCTCAAATATTACAATACTTAACTGAGATGCTTGACAAAGGCCTATCATTCTCATCAATCAAAATCCATGCCTCTGCCATTTCGGCTCATTACAATACAGAACCACCAATCTTTTCTCATCCTTTTTGGAAGCGGTAAATATAAGTTTAGTTTTAGTTGCATTGAGTGCTAGATGGTTGTCTAGCATCCATTGTTCAGTGGAAGAGAAAGGATCTTGAGTTAATTTAGTTAGAGATAGAGGTGGCAGAGCAGATTATAGTAGAGTTGCCGGCATATTGGTTGAGGCTGGCATTAGGTATGACTTGGTATAAGTCATTTATGAATATATTAAATAGGAGACCTAGGCTTGAACCTTGGGGGACACCTGTGGTAGTATTGAGGAAAGGGGAGGTGGCTTTTTTTCCATCTGACTGCTTGTTGCCTATTTGAGAGGTAACTGGTAAACCAGTTGCTAGAGGAGTGTGATAGATTTAGTGAGAAGAAGATTGTGAGAGAGTGGTGTCAAATGCCTTAAAGAGGTCTAGGAGGAGGGTGGACATGATATGACCAGAGTCACTGGCTTTGTTAACAGTTTCTAGGAAGGAGAGGAGAGCTGTGGTTGTGCTCTGGCCGGGTCTGAATCAAAGTTGTGTGGGAGTAAGACGGTGGTTATTTATAAGATAGGGTAACAGTTGTAGATGGATGCATTTTTCGAGTAGTTTTGAAATAGGGGATAAGATAGCGATACGTCGAAAGTTAGAGATATTATTGTTGCTGCCCCCTTTGTGGAGTGGAGTAATAAAGGCTTTCTTCCAGAGCTGGGGAACATGACATTCTGAAATTAGTTTATTAGAATGCAGATGGGAAGAGCAATAGCTTCTGCGGCTACTTTTAAGAAGTAGGAGGATATTTCATCAGGGGCATTGGAACCAGGGTTCAATTTTAGAAGAATTTTTTTATGGTATAGGGTTGAGGTTCATGGAGAAGGGGGGAGGTTGGGAATGGGAGAAGCTGGGGGAGGAAGGGATAAGTGGGGAAGTTGAATTGTTGGTGAAGGATGATGTTAATTTAGCTATGGAACTGATAAAGAAAGAGTTAAATTTTGTGGCTAAATCCAAGTCTAGAGGCATTAGGTTCAAGGAAGGGGTTTTCTTTTTTACCAGAGTTAAGGAGAGAAGAGATTCCATTCCAAAATTCTTTGGGGTTGGTATTATGGTTGGTTTGGAAACAGGCTTTGCGGATTGAGATAATGAGCTTTTTCTTTGTTGCAAAGTATTTTCTATTCATTGAGGGTGGTGGTAGATTTATTTTTGTGGTAGCGTTTCCAAGCCTTATCTTGGAGTCTCATAGTAACTAAGGTATTTTTGGTTAACTACAGGGCGGGATTACTTTTTATGCATTTTGTTTTCAGGTGGGCAAAGGAGTTTAGTACGGTTAAGAAGTGTGAGTTAAAGTACGTAACAGTATTTTCTAAGGAAAGGGTTTTATGTAGTTGCAGTTAATTCTTTTTAGCGCATTTGCGAATGTGCTAGAATTAAAGTTTTTTAGGCACCGAGTGGAGGCATAGGTATGAGTTAGTTGTAAGGAAGAGGGAAGACGGTGGGCAAAAGTGGGGAAGTGGTTGCCTAGCGGGTCGTAAAGAGTACCACTATCAGAGATATAATGGGAATGGGAAACTAGAATCCAGTCTAGGATGCATCCAGTATGGAAGTCCTTGGAAGGCCTAGTTGTTGTGTTAATAAGCTGAGTGAAGTTATGCAAGTTTATATTCAATGAGTTAGCGGGAGATTGAATTGTGTACGACTAAACAGAAACCGGAATCTAGCATTCAAATGGAGGAACTTAAACAAGCTGTTTTGCCTCTCCAAGCACAAATGCAGCACTTTTCTGAACAACTCTCAAATTTTGGAAAAACAATAAACCAGATAGCCGAACTTATGGATTATATTGAATCCAAAACAAAAGAAAATGAGTTCCAGACTGGAAAATTAAAAGAAGAAATTGGCGCCAAAAACAACACAATACTTGAAATGCAGCAAAAGCTGGTGGATTTAGAAGCCAGAACTCGTCGGAACAATATACTGATCAGAGGAATAGCAGAAAGAGATGAATTCAATTACCATCACCCATTAATCAAATATTCAAAAGCATTTTACCGAAAGAAGAGCACACTAAAGAAATTGTCATTGAGACAACCCATCGCGCACTGTTTAAGAAACAAAGACATCTGTCCCAAGAGAAGTTTATGTCAAACTTTTAAATAATCAAGACAAGCAAAAAATCCTTTCAGCGGCTAAAAAAAATAAGCAAATTATATGGAATGGCAATAAAATCACCATGGCACAAGATCTTCCTGTTGAAATTAAGAAAAAGCAACAAAATCTCTCCCCTTTCTGTGCGGACTTAATCAGTCGCCAAATTAAATTTCAAATGAGATACCCAAATACACCAGTCTTCCAGCACAAAGATGAGAAATACGCAGTAGACTCACCTAAAGAGGTGAAAGTTGCATTTATGAAGTGCTTCAGTAGATCTCTGGAACTCTGATCTTCCTGTGAAATGAACAAATCCTTTTTTTTTTTTTTTTAGAAGAGGGAAAGGAGAGATAGGATGGCTCCATCAATTTATCCTTGTTCTTCTCCTGCTTGTTTTTTCCCTGTATATCTTTGCCTTTTTATGTTTGTTATATTGTTTAAATAAAGTTGTGCAGGGTCAACCGGAAATACACACAGGGGCGTGATAAAGGGGGCGGAACGAATAATAAGCTGAAGTTTGTCCAGCAGAGAATATTTGAGGTGGTAACTTCCGATATTTCGGAGTGCATAATTTCACCTCGATGGCACAGTTGTGTAACGAGATTGAATATGAAACCAAAACAACACCCCAGAATTATGTTGGATATAGGTAAGTCTAAAGATTGTCTTTTAGGTTGATAGGATGAAGATATACCATTAGAGACGTGGTCCTACTATAATTAACTGTCGTAATGTTTTATGAGAAGCTCTCTAGATTTTAATGCCTAGTGTGTAAGTTAGGAGATACGAATGAATACATGCAGAAGTTATGTCTGGAGAAGCTTATGGCTCATGTCTTGTATTTTTCCTCTTGGGACTCTTGCTATTTAAAATAGTCAAAAGCCAAGCTGTTAGTTTCTGGAGGTGTCCAAAGTGACTTATAAGAATAAGAAGGATTAAAGAAAGCTAAATATTAAGCCAAAATGACAGTGTTGTTGTTTTTTAAATGTTTTTGAAGCTGAAACAACAAATACACTAACTCACGTGAACAAAGTAAATCAGCTTGATTTTAAGAATTTCATGGGTTACAAGTCTGTTAGGCATAACAGTAATATCCTAGTCAATTATTCTGTAACTTATTCTTGTGTATCTCTTCCAGTTAGAGGGTTTAAGTGGGCAGGCACAGGGTTAGGTATGGAAGAGTCTAGTGCTACTACTATGGGAAACTTTGCCAAAAAGTTAGAGATGAAGAAATATTGGGTGTTTGAACGCAGTTAGACATGAACTTTATAAATTGGTAATGTCTGAGTTACATCACAAAGATTAATATGTGGTCAGTGAACTCATGGAATGTGAGAGGATTGCAAGACAAAAATAAGAAAAAGTTGTTAGTATATCCTATTTTTAAATCCGAGGCAAACATTTTCTATATACAAGAAACTCACATGGGAAAAGATCAGTGGGAGGAAGATGTTAATAAAAAATGGATAAAATCTATCATAGCATCTGGAGATAGCACTAACTCCAAGGGTGTTGCTATTGTAATTAAAAAATCTTTCCAGGACCCAATCATGGAGTATAACTTTGATACGAAAGGAAGATGGTGCTACTTCACTACAGTAAACCCCAATATTTTAAGACCAATTGTATTTATTAATGTCTATGGTCCATGCTTTAAACAACAGGATTTCGTTTTGGAAATTTACAGTATGCTAAGCAAGTTCCCTGATCATTATTACATACTGGGGGGAGACTGGAAATTCAGTAATAGACCCTTGGACAGATTGCACTAGTAAAGTAAACTCGTACAACTTTCCAGCCTCGTTAGCCATAACTGAACTCATGTCGGATTTCTACCTTCTTGATCCCATATCTTTTAGTTCGGATCTAGAGGAAAGAAATTATTTTACATATTACTTTAAATGTTACAACTCTTGGTCTAAGTTGGATTTCTTTTTAATTTCTGAACTAATCTAACTAACAAAAATAAAGCAAGAAACTGGTCCCTAAATAATAATCTACTCTTTAAACCAGAAATGAATGGACGAATATTAAATATTCCAGATGAGTGTGACAATAATCTATCATTTGTTGATATTCCATACTATGTTCAATGGGCAGCCTGCAAGGCAACAATTAGAGGTATGTTAATCCAAAAAGCTTCTTATTTTAATAAAGTGGGGAGAGAAAAAGAAAATAGAGTAACCCTTGAACTTAGAGTTAGAAAATAAACTTATTTTAGCACACAGTCATACTGTTGAGAAGCAGATAAGTAAATTACAGAAAGAATTGTTTGAAATACATCATCAGAATTACACTCTGCAAGAACAAAAATTCATAGCTAGGTATTCGGAATGGACTCAGGTTCCGTCTAGAGCTCTTGCGAAAATCGTAAATAGGCAGGAAACATCAAGGATCACTGTCCTTCAGTATCAGGTTAAAACATTTAAATCTGATCATCAGATTTTTAGACGTTTTTGGGAAATATTTAGCAGAACTTTATGGTATGAAGGATAATCAGACTTCCACTTCTGAAACTGAAAAATTTCTGGTAAATCTTACGTTTCCTAAGATAAATGACAATCAAGTAAAAATATTGATAGCCCCCTTTACACAACAAGAAATAGTTGAGGTTATTAAAAATTAAAAATAAGTAAAGCACCAGGCCCGGATGGATTTAGGACAGACTCTCATCCATTCTGTTAAAGGTTTTTAACTGCATTAGAATTAATGGTATAACTGACTTATATCTAAACATCTCAGACAATTTTCATCCCTAAAAATAATGTTGACATTGCAAATCCTAATAACTATAGACCAATATCCCTAATTAATGTAGACATTAAGATACTTGCATCACTACTAGCTGAGTGACTTAAGATAATTATGCCATCAATTATTTCTTCGGAACAGTCTGGTTTCATGTATGGTAGACATGCTTGGGATAATACTTTAACACTGGATTCAATGATCCAACTCACTAAAAATGATAGAAATCCTAGATATGCTTTAGTTCTAGATGCGTGAAAGGCGTTCGACAGAGTTAGTTGGAACTTCTTATTTATTACGCTTTCCCATTTTAACTTTCCTAAAGACTTCATTAACCTAGTTGAAATTTTATACAATAATTCCCAAACATACCTATCCATCAACAAAATTCTGTCTAGTCCCATTAAGATAGCTAGTGGTACAAGACAAGGATGTCCACTATCTCCTCTACTCTTCAATCTCTACATTGAAACACTTTTCCCACATAGGTTCATAGGTTCATACTAGGCTATCTGCCCTAGGGCATTTATAAGCCTAGCCAGAGTGTGTTTGGCTTTCGCCACCCATTTTAAATTAATTTTGCTATGCCCTTTTTCGAGGTTAGTATACTGTGCCTCTGTCTAACAGTGACACAGAAGTGATACCCGGGGTAAACCTACGATCTCCCATCCACTCATCAAGATTCCTCTTGAAGAGAGTCAATGTGGGACTCTGCCTAACCTGGACTGGGATTTTATTCCAGAGTGAAGGGAGCCTCTGGGTTATGAATCTGTCCCTCCAGCATGTCCTATTTATTTCAGTGCTGAGGTTCAAGTCTCTCGAGCGCGTAGCTCTATGGGATTTGGATTTTCTGAGGTGCAGCATGTCCATTAATTCCGAGTTGGACATGGCTTTATACGGCGGGCACAGATCGCCTCTGAGCAGGCGGTATGCCACTGAGTAGAGCTGGAGTTTCTTTAACCGGGCAGCATATGGCATCTGTTTGAGCCCTTTGATCCTCTTGGTGAGGTACTTTTGGGGTCTTTCCAGTTGCTGCAGGTGTCTGGTAAGGTACATCCCAAAAGGGGCATTGTACTCAATTATGGGCCTGATGAGGGATGAGTAAAGAGGTACGATGACCTCCCCTGATCTAGATGTGAATCCCTTCATGATTAGGTGGGCTATATAAAATGTTTTTCTAACCACTTTGGCCACGTGGTTGTCAAATGAGAGACTGCTATCAACTTGGGTCCCTAGGTCCCTAATGAGTTCTTCTGTACTTAATGGATTACCACCTATGTGGTAATTTGTGGGTACTTTGTTTTTGCCAAAGGGATGACTATACACTTTTTTGGCATTTAGCTTGAGGCCATGGCTATGGCACCAGTTGTCTGTTTCTATGAGGCCCTTTTGGAGGATGCTTATGTCGGCTGGAGAGTTGATTATGGCGCCCAGTTTGCAGTCATCTGCGAACTTGGTCAGCCACAGTCCTTCCCTGTTGGCCTGTACCGCCGAGAAATATATACCGAACAAGAGAAGTCCCAGGACTGAGCCTTGTGGGACGCCACTTGTAACTGGTTTGGAGTCTGACATGGCTCCAGCAATTCTAACCATGTGGGTTCTGTCCTTGAGCCAGTTTGCAACCCATCTAGTGACATAGGGGGTTATATTTAAGCTGGTGAGCTTATCTATAATGCCCGAGTGGGGTATTGTATCGAAGGCTTTTGCGAGGTCCAGGTAGGCTGTGTGGACCACCTTCCCCTCGTCAATGGTCTTGGTGACTGTTTCAAAGAAATCGACCAGGTTTAAGAGGCAGGATCTGCCCTTAACAAAGCCAAACTGGGTAGGATCCAGTGTCTGTAGGTCCCCAATATATTTATTTATGAGGTCCATGATGATCCTTTCCATAGCTTTGCAGACCAAGCTAGTCAGGCTTATGGGGTGATAGTTTCCAGGATCCATTGAGGCACCACCTTTGTGGAGAGGGACCACTGTTGCTGTACGCCACTCTTTGGGTACATATCCTGTATTAAGGCTAAGATTGAACAGTAGTTTTATGTTTGGGTTTAGCTTTTCTTGGAGTTCATGTAGGACGCAGCCCAGGACACCATCTGGTCCCATTGATGCTGTGTTTTTTGCTTTGGAGAGGGTGGCTCTTACCTGAGCATCTGAGATGTCAGGGGGGCAGCACTCTGTTGGGATAGATATTTGCCCTTTTGGTGGGGAGAGAGGGGAGAAGTTTGCACTGAACCTGTCAGCTAGGATGTTGGCAATGTCTGTGGGCTCGGTGTATTTTTTGTCATTTTGGACCAATTCTGAGCATATCTGGGAATTCCCACCCAGGTTCCCAACATAACTAAAGAAAGCCTTGTGATTATCCTTAGTGTCCTGTGCAATTTTTCTCTCGATGCTGGCCTTAGACGATTTTATGAGTGCCCGTAGTTTTTTGCTTATACTGATCAGAGATGCCTTCCCTTTTCGGGATTTTGCTCTATCATGTAGTAGCTTCCTCCTTCTATTGTATAGTTTGTTTATGGCTGGGGTCCGCCAGACAGGACGTCTGCCTTTGGAGGATTGGGTCTTGGTTTTATTTGGGATTGCACGATCCATGCATTCCTGAAGGTGTTCATAGAATGCGTTTATAAAGGATTCTGCGGTCTGGGCTGTATTTTCCACAGGCCTGGGTGCTTTGAAGGATTTCGCCTCGGTTTTGAGGCGTGTGAAATTTGCTTTAGAGAAGTTTTTCACTGTGGTTTTCTGGGCAGGGGGTGGGGTCGTGATGTGAATATCCAGTGAGATTAGTTTATGGTCTGATCTTACCAGTGAGGCATACACTTCTGGTCTGGAGCATAGTGTCCCCATGTTGGTGATGATCAGGTCCAGTATGTTTTCCCCTCTTGGAGTGGTAACAAGTTGTTCCATAGCATTTGAGTTTATAAATTCTAGGAACCTTTGGGCTAGGGTGTTGGAGCTAGAGTAATGCTCCCAGTCTATGTTTGGGTAGCTGAAGTCGCCCAATATAATGGTGTTTGGAGAGACCTTCATATTTTCCAGTATTCTCAGGAAGGCCAAGTGGGGTTCCTGTGTTTGGGAGGGTGGTCTGTAGCAGGCTATAAACTGGAAGGCAGTTTTACCCACAGTTAGTTGCACATGGATAGTCTCTGATGCTTCGTGCTGTGCCACCAACCTGGAGGTGTGGGTATCTTTGACGAATATTGATACTCCGGCTCCTTTTGTGGTTCGGTCCAAGTTTTGGGGCCGAAAAGCATGGTATGAGGTATAACCTGGTAGTGCTGGGGTGCTCTCGGGAGCCTTAAACCAGGTTTCTGTTACTGCACAGATATCGATGTTCTCCATGCTAAGGAGAGTTTCGAGTGCGTGCATCTTGAGGTTTAGACTTCTGGGATTGAGTACCATTACTCTTAGTTTCTTATCCCTTGTGATACCTATGGAGGTGGGTTTGTCTTTTGAGCCTTGCCTAAAAAAGGCACTATGGAGTAGCAAGAGCCTTTGCCAATATCCGAAAGCCCAGGGGTGACAGGTGCAAGCTGTCCCTAGTGAAGCATCGTGGCTTGTCGAGCATGTCATCCCAGGCTGACAGGCATTGGATCCCCTTTGAATGACACCAACACTTAAGCCATTTGTTGAAATTGATCATCTTGTCTTCATATTGTGGCATCATTCTTGGTGAGGGTAAGATGCTACTCAAGGTCAGGGTCATACCGGCCTGGGCTACATGCTCAGAGAGCTCCTCTATGTCTCTTTTCATGTAGTCCAGGGAGGTACATCTCAGGTCATTCACACCAGCATGGACAATGACTGAGTCATATTTGTACTTGCCTTGGAGTGACCTGAGTGCTTGTGTTATGTGGCGGATCCTAGCGCCCGACAGGCAGCTCACCGTGACCTTCTCCTTGTTCAGCCTGGTGAGCGGGACGTCAGTGTGCCTGACGATAGAGTCACCTATTACAAGTGTATCAGGTGTGTTGTTTAGCCTTAAGGGCTGTGACTGTTCGGCACACTGGCTTTGTGAGCTATGTGTTGCACGTGTTTTGTTTTGGGGTAGCAGTTGCTTGGGTGTCTGCTTTGGAGGTCTCTGCTGCTTAGGCAGATTTTTATTTAGAGCCTCTGAGTATGTTTTTGTGTGTTTATGTGTTTGGTTTGTTGTCGTGGTAGGTCTATGTGAGACTGGAATTGTAGTGAGTGTGGTTTCCTTCTCCTCCTAATTGGTTTCGCCAGTACTGAGTTGAGAGAGCTTAGCCTCCAGTTTGGCTATATGGTTGCATCTCTCACATGTGTTGGAATTTGTTGGGAGGAGGAGAGGGTTGTCTGTGTACATGAGGCAATTGTAACATTGCCTCAAGATTCCCAGATTCACCAGCTGGACCGGAGAGGAGATTGACAACTGACCTTTGGACATGCTAGAATAGTATTGGGAATTCCTTTATAATTGAAAAAAGGGCCAATGGGGAACAAGGTACTCAAGGGAGTTTGTGAGGGTGTAGTGCTTTTAATTTTTAGAGCTGACTTATATAATTGCTTTAGTGAGCAAGTGCCAGGTAACTTAAATGCAATGTGTTACAGGTAACTTAAATGCAAAAACGACAAACAGTAACTTTCTTTCAAGTGAAACAAGGAAATAAGTACAGTAAGCAATGCAGATATCACTAGGGATCCACAGAAGTGCTAAAAGGCCGCGTTTTAGGTGGAATTAGCGTTTCAGGGAAATAAACAAACAACAAGCATACAAATAAAGCTAGATTCAGCAGGCCTGGATCTAGTCTATGCTACAGCAAACAAGGTGTACCAATTTCAGTAAGAAACAGTTAGAATATGCAGGCACTATAAGCCTCTAACCAGTCCAGCCTCTCCTCCCACAAGAGTGCAGACCGCAATCCTTCTTAACGTAAAATAACTGGCCTGAAGCCCAAGTGCTTAAACCAGAACTAAAACACTTTTAGAATAACAGACTCTGAGCTCCCAGTCAGCAGTTCCCAACTTAGAAGGATGTAAGCTACCTGTCCTGCCACCACAGTGCAGGCCACAAACCTTCCTAATGTAAAACAACTGGTCTGAAGCCCAAGTGCTTAATCCAAAAGACTTAGAAATGATAGCTACACTTTAATCAAGTTACTACCAGCAGTAATAAATACAACTGAATACTTTAAAGAATGCCTGGATTAGTGCTCAAGTTATACAAACAAAGCTAGATTCAGCAGGCCTGGATCTAGTCTATGCTACAGAAAACAAGGTGTACCAATTTCAGTAAGAAGCAGTTCAAATATGCAGGCACTGTAAGCTTTAACCAGAAATTCCCAGCTCAGAAGGACAGAGTCCAGCCTCTCCTCCCACAAGAGTGCAGAACACGAACCCTCTTAATGTAAAATAACTGGCCTCAAGCCCAAGTGCTTAAACCAGAATTAATACACTTTTAGAATAACAGACACTGAGCCCTCAATCAGCAGTTCCCAACTTAGAAGGATGTAAGCTACCTGTTCTGCCACTACAGTGCAGACCACAAACCTTCCTAATGTAAAACTGGTCTGATGCCCAGGTGCTTAAACTAAAAGGCTTACAATGAGTTACACCAAGCAGTAATAAATACAATTGAGTACTTTTAAGATGACGCAAAAGCAAAATAAAGTAGGAAAAAAACACAAATACAGTAAAAGCAGATAAAATTTTTTTTTTTTTTTGGAAAGAGAGAAAGGAGTAGCAGAAACTAAGCTGATTGGCCTTCTCAAATGCTCTCCCTGTACTGGGTAGAATGAGGTAATGACACTAGACTGGGAGGAGCGTCCCAGATCAAATTTACACTAGGGGCGGGCAACTGCAAAGCCACCAACTATAAAAACACTATGGGAAACAAACTGCAGAAATGTTACTCACAGCTGAAAAGCAGCAGTGAGCCTTTAAATGAAAGTTTTAAACAGCTAAAGGAGCCACTAGAAAAAAAGAGTTTAACTGCAACAAGTTATCATAAACAAACAACCCAACAGATGCTTAATAAGAGTGGACAATTTCCAGTTAATACCTCACACACAGTGAACTAGCTAGAAAAAATACACAGTACACAAAGTGCTATAAACAACAAAGAAATAAAGAACAAAATAAACAAAAAACAGGATACTTAATGTTATATATTGCAGCTCCGCGTTTGCTGAGTGTCCTTCCTTCGATTAGCTCACTGTAAAATGGCTGAACACTCACAACTGAGCTTCTTAGGTAACAGAAAGTCGAAACCTGAGACAGCTTTTAAGAAAGAAATCTCAAAAGAACCAATGAGGTGCTTAGTCTAAGCTGTAGTCCAGGAGACCTCAGTCAGCCAATGACCTCAAACAATTCTCTCTCACTGAAATGCCTGATGGCTTTGGCTAAAACAAGATGTCCCTGAATTATGTGCTCATACACACAGCCTCCACAAACACTAGGCCCAAATACAAGCCTGAATATGGAAATGCTACAAATATCCCCACTACTTAGAACAAACTGCAGAAATGTTACTCACAGCTGAAAAGCAGCAGTGAGCCTTTAAATGAAAGTTTTAAACAGCTGAAGGAGCCACTAGAAAAAAGAGTTTAACTGCAACAAGTTATCATAAACAAACAACCCAACAGATGCTTAATAAGAGGGGACAGTTTCCAGTTGATACCTCACACACAGTGAAACTAGCTAGAAAAAATACACAGTACACAAAGTGCTATAAACAACAAAGAAATAAAGAACAAAAAAAACATAAAACAGGATACTTAATGTTATATATTGTAGCTCCGAGTTTGCTGAGTGTCCTTCCTTCGATTAGCTCACTGTAAAATGGCTGAACACTCACAACTGAGCTTCTTAGGTAACAGAAAGTTGAAACCTGAGACAGCTTTTAAGAAAGAAATCTCAAAAGAACCAATGAGGTGCTTAGTCTAAGCTGTAGTCCAGGAGACCTCAGTCAGCCAATGACCTCAAACAGTTCTCTCTCACTGAAATGCCTGATGGCTTTGGCTAAAACAAGATGTCCCTGAATTATGTGCTCAGAGACACAGCCTCCACAAACACTAGGCCCAAATACAAGCCTGAATATGGAAATGCTACAAATATCCCCACTACTTAGAACAAACTTCAGAAATGTTACTCACAGCTGAAAAGCAGCAGTGAGCCTTTAAATGAAAGTTTTAAACAGCTAAAGGAGCCACTAGAAAAAAGAGTTTAACTGCAACAAGTTATCATAAACAAACAACCCAACAGATGCTTAATAAGAGTGGACAATTTCCAGTTAATACCTCACACACAGTGAAACTAGCTAGAAAAATACACAGTACACAAAGTGCTATAAACAACAAAGAAATAAAAAACAAAATTTACAAAAAACATGATACTTAATGTTATATATTGTAGCTCCGAGTTTGCTGAGTGTCCTTCCTTCGATTAGCTCACTGTAAAATGGCTGAACACTCACAACTGAGCTTCTTAGGTAACAGAAAGTTGAAACCTGAGACAGCTTTTAAGAAAGAAATCTCAAAAGAACCAATGAGGTGCTTAGTCTAAGCTGTAGTCCAGGAGACCTCAGTCAGCCAATGACCTCAAACAATTCTCTCTCACTGAAATGCCTGATGGCTTTGGCTAAAACAAGATGTCCCTGAATTATGTGCTCAGACACACAGCCTCCACAAACACTAGGCCCAAATACAAGCCTGAATATGGAAATGCTACAAATATCCCCACTACTTAGAACAAACTGCAGAAATGTTACTCACAGCTGAAAAGCACCTGTGAGCCTTTAAATGAAAGTTTTAAACAGCTAAAGGAGCCACTAGAAAAAGTTTAACTGCAACAAGTTATCATAAACAAACAACCCAACAGATGCTTAATAAGAGTGGACAATTTCCAGTTAATACCTCACACACAGTGAAACTAGCTAGAAAAAATACACAGTACACAAAGTGCTATAAACAACAAAGAAATAAAGAACAAAATAAACAAAAAACAGGATACTTAATGTTATATATTGTAGCTCCGAGTTTGCTGAGTGTCCTTCCTTCGATTAGCTCTCAGTTCCCAAAATTCTAAACTCTGAAGTTACGATGGTTGCATTTGCTGATGATTTGAACATCTACTTTGAGCTCCCAAATATAGATCTTAAGAAAATTATAAATTCAATAAATATTTATTCGGAAGCTTCAAACGACCAAGTAAACAAAAGAGAAATCCCATATTTTTCCCATTAACCCTCTTAATCATAAAGAAAACTACTTTTCAGTCTCCCCTTTCAGTATGGTATACAAAATCAAATACCTAGGGATATCTTATGACCATAATTACCTATCTACTCTACAGAATAATGTATATAAAGTATGGAGTAACATTACACAGGACTTGCACAGATGGAGGCAATAAAAATTATCCACGATATCAAAAGCAGCAATAATTAGAATGAATATTCTTCCTAAATTGTTTCATCACTTTAATTCAGTCATCTCAAACATACCAAATTACTTCTTCCAGAAAATTAACAAAGAACTAGGCAAGTTCATCTGATACCCTAAGTATATTAGGATTTCATGTCTAAAACTAATATACCCAAAAGGGAAAGGGGATCTGAGTTTACCTAATTTCAAACTATACTATAAAATTATAAGCGCAAATAGACTATTATTAATCTCAAATCTCTTATTGAATAGTGAACCCTGGCATCCAACTTGGGTTAAGTTATGGCATTCACATGTGCTTGCTAATTAATCTCAAAGCTATTCCCTTTTTAACTTTGATAAATGTTAGAAAGAGCAACATTAATGGCGTGTTAAAACAGATGATTAGGAGTTTTCAAGAACTAGGGAGGGTGGCCTAATGGTTAAGGTGTTTGCCCTACAAACACAAGGTGCAGGGTTTGAGTCTCACAAGGGATAATTGGCTAAGCTTAAAATGGCTCACAAGGGCAGTTAGCTTAGTACTAATCTATGAACCTATGATAAAAACTTTGAATATGGACAAGGCTCTTCCATTTTTTTCAACTGATACATCTAAACCCAAATATACAAATTAATAAAAAAATTAAACCTAACAGACTTTCCTTTAACAAGAGTGTACAGTATGGGATCTGTACCGACATAAAGAGAAGACTCTACATGAGGTGTGTGAAGCACTAAAGGTTAATAAAAATATATTATCATTGTATGTCAAGTAAGGGAGACAGTTTCATCAATAATTAAAGACACACAGATAAATGACATGGTTTTGAATAGATTTCTAGATGTTATGAAGAGCTTATCTAGTGAAAAGAAAACAGTCTCTGAAACGTATAGACTCATTAATGAGATTAAATATGAGAATTCATTACTTTATGCAAAATACTGGGATACCAAAGGAGCTACACTTACGAACGAACAGAAACCCAAAGCAGTAAATCTCACTATTAAATTATCTCCGTTCAGAAAAATTATTCATTCACAACTAATGGATCAGCAATAATGTATATTTCACTCCTATGATTCTGAATAAATTTGATTACAAAGTATCTCCTGCATGTAATTGCTGCTCCTACCCTCAAGAAGATATTTTACATATGCTGTGGTACTGCAAATATGCACAGAATCCGTGGGATCTCTCAAGGTAAGATTAGAAAAGATTGGATACCACAAATCAACATTATCTTGGGAGGTAGCTATTCTCCACATTATAGAGCCTAAATTATCCAGTATGAAAGTACATATTTTAATAACTATATGCTCACTAATCAAATTGTATACGACTAAAAATTGGTTAGATCGTACCAAACTCTCATGGAATAGGTTTAGAAATATGGCTTCATTATATATATCCTCTCAAAGATTAATTATAACAAATGTTAAAAAAATGAGAATATTATCAGAATTATTGGAAGCTTTTATTTAATCCCATTTTGGACACTGGATATTAACACACCCTTTACTAAACACACTATTAGGTGGTTGTCTTGGAATATAGCTCAGACTTATAAAATGGTCATGAATTAACACTATTCCTGTTACTTCAAGTATGTTGACAAACTTAACTCACAAGGTTCTGTCTTTTCTGTTTTCTGTTCTGAGTATAGTAGCACTAATGCAGATATTGTAAATAATTGGTATTTAGAGAATTGGAGTTAGCAATTATTGTTATTGTCATGGTTTTTATTCAAATTTTATGTGTCAACAACTTTGTATTTTCTTATATGTGTTCAACTTGGTTGTATATGGTGCACAAGATAATAAAAATTGCAATTTGAAAAAAAAAAGATTTGTATTGGGTGTGACGAGGATGGACAGGATTAGGAATCAGTATAGTACAGGGTCAGCTCAGGTTGGATGGTTTGGAGACATACTGTAGCTAGAGGGACGAGATTGCTGTGGTTTGGACATGTGCTGAGGAAGGATGCTGGGTATATTGGGAATAGGATGCTAAGGCTGGAGCTGCTAGGCAAGAAGTAAAGAGGAAGGCCTAAGATAAGGTTTATGGATGTGGTGAGAGGACATGCAGGTGGTTGGTGTGACAGAGCAAGATGCAGAGGACAGGAAGAAATGGAAACAAATGATTCACTGTGGTGATCCGTAACTGGAACAGGTGAAAGAAGACAAATATTTTTTTTAATTTGTTTGGACCGGGAACAAATTAAACCATTTTCCATACATTTGTATGGGAAATAGCATCTCGTAATTCATCCATTTTGCAATTCAACCACCATTCCAGAAGGGATTACGGTTGAATTGTGAGGTACCACCTGTATTGGCATTTGTATGTGCCTCCGAAATGGCTTGAAAAACATGGCTGTGCTATCAGTACACTTCCAGCTAATGCATACAGATAAAAGTGTAAAAGCCTTTGTTTCATATTTTTAAATACATTCTAGCATATGCAGTATGTAGGTGACAAAATGGGGACCATAACTGCTGAAGTTCAGTACTCCTCTGTACAGATATATTCTGAATAAAAAGTGTTTTTTTGCAGTCTTCCAAACATATACAACTCTCATCACCATCAGATTGGCTAGCTACGTGGTTGCCTTTTTATATGGTGTAAATTATTAATGGGTTGCATCTGTCTGTCTGTGTTTCATAGTTGCTAATTACAGCATAAGCAGCTGAATTGCATGCTGATCAACCAATCCACCAAGTGGAGCTGTTCAACAAGTTATAAAACATCAGTGTAGACTCCATGCTGTTTTTCCTGCGGATTTCAAAACTTTTGGGAGTACAGACATGGAAAGTCTACACAGACAGAATTTTAGTGGCTGCTGCTGCTTTAATCTGTTTGTATGTGCTACAGGCTGAAGCTAATGCTGTTGCTACTGCTGCAACTAATAGTCCTGGGCCGAGAAGAAGAAGAGTTTTCAGGTCCTGTTTGACTTTTTACAGCCTATATAACGTGAAAATTGTAGAGTGCTACAGGTTGACAGAGAGACACTACAGGACCTCTACAACCTCTGCTGCCCTCAACCTAGAGCTAGATCTAAGTGGGGGGTGGGTCCCAACCCCATCCCATCCCATCCCAGTGGAAACTAAGGTATGTGTAACCCTTAGAATCTTAGCTACAGGTACCTTTCAGAGACCAACATGGGGCATGCTGGGGGTGTCACAGGCATCAGTATCCAGGATCCTCCTCCAATTCCTGGATGCTATGCTCCAGCATGCCAGTGTATGAACACACATATTTCCCCATAGCTCTGAAATATGCAACAGTTCTACTGGGTGCCATAGATTGCACTCATGTAGAAATTAAGGCACCACCTGGGGAACAGGGTAGGCTCTGCATTATCAGAAAGGGCTACCACTCTGTCAACTGCCAGGTTGTGTGTAATACAAAGGGAATTCTCTAGTGTGTGTTGACAGCCATGGCAGTTAATGCGACTCACACATATTGCATACCTCCCAACTGTACCAGATGTTTGCTAGGGGGGATATCCCACAGAGTCATTTACTGGGGGATGTAGGCTATGCAATGGAACCCTGGCTGATGACACTCATCATCCATGGACATGTACAAAACATAATCCTGAGGAAGCGGCTGCAGTAGGATCAGCAAGGGGAAGGGGCGCACATCCACCACCAATGCCAAGGTCACCACAGGCAGATGAGGAGTCAGAGGGGGAACCACCAGCTACTGTGGGTGTAGGCAGACATAGACATGCTCGTTATGTCCTTGCATTAGCTAATAGCAATGCATAGCACACTCACTCACCACCTAGAGGCCTAAAACCTTCCTCCTACTCACATACATATAGTAACATTGATGCCAGGCAACTGGCACAGCCTTTACCTTCCCATGTATTGTCTGTGTACTGCTTGCATCAGACAGAGTCAGCCCTGAACTAACACTGTGGCAACTGCTGCATTTACAATGTAAGTCCTGAACCTGGAGTGTATTATTTAATAATATTATGGCATATCCTTTTTTTTCATCACTTGTTACAGTAAGCAAGTAAAAGGTGGGAGATTTGCACAGACATTACCTCAATGTACGACAGCAGAGACTTATTTGACTTATATGTGTCCATTAGTAAGTAGTAGGACTCAAGCATCAAAGATTCACACAGTCATACCTATCAGGAGTACTAATGATTACTGCATGCCCTCAGTTTAGCACTATATGTTTGTACTGGAAAATCATTAGAGAGAGAGAGAGAAGTTAGAAAGTAATGATACACATTGCATTTTCTGACTTCACAACCCTCACAAGGTCAAACAGGCAGGATGCAAAACAGAGTAACAAGAGCAACATATCCTTTTTTGTGTCATAACAGTAACTCACCTTTGCCCCCCCAAAAGAGCAGTCTGTGCTTGTTTGTGCCATCAACCTGCCCTTAAGTTGTTGTCAACTGCATATCATATGATTCCTAGTTAATATATTCAACATTTTAAGGCCAATGATCTGGATTGGCGTACACACTGCATGTCTCAGAGTACTGGTCGGATAACTGATGAATGATCAAGAAACACAGAAAGGTAAGTCAGATCTGTATATTTGTAAGTAATAATCATAACAGGTTATGTGATCACTAAGTGTACTACGTCCAAACAGTAAATGTACAAATAACAGTTTATAGTTTGATATCGGTGTACATTCTGTTGCAGTTGGTTGTGTGAAGAATGACTTCAGTTCTTTGCTACAAAGTTGTTTGTGTGGCAAAGAGGCATAAGGCACCCATCCGTTTTTCTGAAGGTGCATTGGAGTGAGAGTCGAAATCCATACCTATGTAGAAATACCTTGTGTATTAACATTTTCTACTGTGTATGTCATAGATTGATTTTCCTCATTTCAACTATTTCTCTCTCTCACTTTTTTTTTGTTGACCACTCTTTGCATGAAACGCCACTTAGCACAAACACGGGAACCACAGAAAAAAAGAATGTCAGGTTTGGCTGAGCTTATCTCGTTTGCCCAAAGCATGTCAATGTGCAAACTGGACCACCCAGAAAGTTGACAGCCAAAAATAGAAACCAGATACATCATGCAAACCCAGTAAGTGGCAGTGAGTGACGGTTAACAGTGAGACCTTAATGATTACAGTAAAATAGGGGCTGTCATGTAACTAGTCCTGTGGTCGCAGGTGTAAGTGTAGGGCTGGAGTGCAAATGGTCATTGGTTCTAGTACAGGGTGTGCAACTTTTTTCACTGTTGTGACATTGCAGTTTCTAGCAATGAACTGAAACTTCAACAGCTGTTATTTCAACTACCTTGTGGCAACAGGTGTTAAGTGTAGGACTGCCATACACGTCATCCTGGGTTCAAATACAGAGTACCCTATACACTTTTACTGTTGTTCTACTTCCCATTATAGTCACTCTCACTTGTAACACTTGACATAGGATAGATAATTGTATGTATGAGGGCTGAGACAGTAATATTGAGTACGTTATTTATTTATGTATGTATGTATTATCACATTTATACTGTGTATTATGTTCCTGTAAATATATTTCTGCTATCTGGACTTGCATGGCCTTCATATTTGACTAACACACTTAAACAACTGTACATCCAGTAACCTTGAAATTGCATTGCTTGCCACTTTTGCACTTCATTTAGCATCTTGCAGTGCCGAACACTGTATTTGCACAATGGTAAGCATAGCACAACATTTTCAAACAGGATACGCACTCCCAATATACGCGATAACTAGAATTGGCAGGAAACCATCAGTCTCCATTGCTCTTAACCATGTTAGACATGGCAGGCGTTCATGGAGAAGGTGTAAGATTTAGGGCTTAGAGTTGGGGTGTTCAGGAGTCCAAGATTTTTGTTGCACTCCTAAAACCACAGTGCCAGGCTACTGCAGGGGGACTGTTCTGGGTCCCACTATAAGTCAGAGGCTTGGAATAGTTTGACGCAGGCTGTAACCAGTGCCACCAGTATCTCCCTCACTGGTGACCAATGAAGGTATCACTACAGTGACCTCCGGAGGAGGAAGAGGAGTACCCTTGATGCTTGGATTGAGGAATTTAGGATAGAGGACATCCCACACACATGTAAGTATAAAATACAGAGAGTATTTGTGAGACTTAAAAGCTGAATATAGGCAAGATTGGTATTCATAATGGCATTTTGTTTTGTTCTGTTTTTTTCCACAGCTGCCAGGGAAAGTGAGGTCAGTATGAGAGCCCATGTTGCTAGATTGGTGGGGATGAGGGAAGCATGTGGTATGTATGCAGTAGAAGAGTACTGTTACTGTAGCATTAAAAGTTAAAGATAGCTGTTTTGGTATTGTTATGGAGATGTATAAAATTGAGCTTGCATATCTCAACTGTAAAATCAAGTATGCATGTATTAGTCTGTAGCAGAAACCAAGAGTCCAATATTAGAATATAAAATTGAACATGCATATCTCAATGGTAATAGCAAGTATGCACGCATTAGTCTGTAACACAAACCAAGAGTACAATATTAGACTGTAGACAGAGGTTGTGGGTTCAAGTACCACACTTCCCAAGTAAACAATACTGTTAATTCCATAATTATATTTAAATTGCATTAAAACTTCTGTACCAGTGCCACAAATGCCCTGCTGTAAAATGTAATCTGTGTAATTGCAATATGCATATGTGCAGTATATGCACATGTCAAGGAGTACTTGCTGCAATCTGTACTACAGTGTGCATCTGTTAGGAGCTGATAGCCTTACAAGTAAAAGTTATCTGTTAGGAGGTGGTAGTCTTAAGTGTAGAGATTAAGATAATAGAGTCAAATAATTTTATTAATGCATTGTATATCACATATGAAGGGACTAATGTTATCTTTTTTTCTCTCACCCCAATCCTTCTCTTTCTTTATTTTATTTTTATTTTATAATATTTTATTTTATTTGTTTTCCTTTATTATGTGTCGTCAAAATGTGTCCATGTCATTCTTGTATATCACATCATAAAATGCTCCACAGCATGGTGGGGTAGGCCTGCCCCACATGATCTGCCTACCCCCACTCCACCAGCTCTGGCATGTTGCCCAGCACATCTGGGAATCAACCTGGCAGGACCACCTGGTCCTCAGGTAGTTATGCCCAAGAGTATAGTCCAGTGGCTCCCTCCAGGAGCAGTGGCAGAGATGGTGAATTTATCACCCATGACAAACTGCCAGGTATGGTGTGTAGGGTTGTGCACTGCACTGTCGGTGCACACCTGTGCCAGCTGGAGAGCATGCTGTCCCTCATTTTATGTAATACCAGGAGGAGGAGATGCAGACGTCAGGCACTTCAGCCAGTGGCCAATCATAGTGTCCACCAACCTGTTGTGTCTATCACTGTTTGTGTGTCTTGTCTTGCCTGTCTGTGATTGCTTACTCACCTACCAAACTTACCTGACCCAGACATACCTACGTTCCTTCTCCAACATTCTACCTTCACTTGATTTGGTCCAGTTGGTTGTGCAACATGATTGCACTGTGGTCACCCCTCTCTCTGGAAGTGACAGTCCAAGTTCAGCTAATATTCTACACATATGATCAGTTTTTACTGTTGAAGAAATGGATAGCTGTGGTTCTTTCCTACCTCCCCCCTGCACTGTCATGTATTGCTTTCCTGTTGTTCTTCCCCCTGCTTGCTTCCCATTTCAGCACTGTCCGATTTTCCCCATTTCCTTTTTTTAATGCGTTATTGCATGATGGTGCGCATTTCACACCATCTTGCAGCAATGGTAATGCAAAAGTAGTTAAAAGTATTAGATACAGCTCTGTTTGAACCCAGTACCATCTTCCCTCCAAAAAGAAACATATCCACTGCATTAACATCTGCTGACACAGATTCAGTTAAGTAGCAGGTGTATTCCACAGACTCATTGCGAACTGTCATGCTTTAGCAATACTGCCACTGGAATAGTTACATGATATTCCCTTATTTACTAATCATACTTAAGGTCTCCCTTTTGTCCATCACACAACATCATACAAACAAGATAAGCAAATCCAAACCTTCATTTCATTCCTCTGTTTACTGTGATTGTGCTATGCGCCACAATGCGCAAACAATGGTAAAAAAAAATTTATAAAATTATAAAAAAATGATCGAGAAAATATAATTTGCCAACAAATGAAGAGGAACCTGGATGTTAATGAAACAGACCCTGTAAATTGTGCATTGCTTACTTGCATTTCCAACCTTGACAGACATACATGTAACATTTTGTAAGGCTAACCTGACACACCCAGCTGATATAAGCATTAACAGTCGCCATCCATTAAACACAAACACTGAAGGAATGCCTGCACTATGTTTGCATGTGCTACACGAAGCCAAGGATTTGGGATTCAGCAGTTCTAATGAGGTCAGACCTCATTTGCTTCTTCGCCATGCTGACAGCCCTGAATCTACAGATGGCACCATGTAGCTAGGGAAGCTGAAAGGGAGCTGAATTGTTTGTATTGAACACAGAAAATAGGATATCACTTTGGGATGTATCTGCACAGAGGAGTACTAATTTTTAGATAATATTCCTGCATTTTTTTCAGCTACATATTGCACATGCTGACATATAACTGTGAGTAGTCTGTTTAATGTTTTTTCTATTTATTGTGATTAGCACCCACTTTTACACTTGCATTGCTTACAATTGCACTGTTCATTTGAGGGTGAGGGAGAAAAGCTGCATATCTGTTATGGGGCAAAAATGATTATGCTGCTATTGTTGCCATCCTTTTGTTACATCCAGCCTGTAGCTAATGCTGTCACATGTTAATGCAGTTCTGTACAAATCTCACACCTTTTACTTTTTGTTCTGTCTGTGTAGACTCCTTTCCTTGACTGTATCCCAAAAGTTTTGGAATTCACAGAGAACACCAGCATGGAGTCTATACAGTTGCTTTATAGAAGTTGAGTAGATCCAGAGTGTTGCCTTGGTAAATTAGCATGCAGTTCAGCTGCTTATGCAGTAATTAGCATGCCACAGTGTTTACCTTGTTTTCGCGGTGGTGCGCGCCACTACACGACACTTACTGAATCTAAAACTTTATGCAGCTGTGTGCGCATCACACCATGATACGCACACTGTGAAAAACGACCATGTAGGCTTTATGTAATTCCTCTGTTAGTGTTTTCAGGTTCAAATGACAGTACACTTTTTGGATAAAATGTTGTTACATATGTTGGTCATAGCATCTGCACAGTGTGTAAAAGAAAATACTACAAATACAGCAGAACAGTGGGAATAAAAGTATAGTAAAATCTCAGCTACAAAGAAGAGTACTTTAAGGAGGTGAATATGAAGCTTTGACTAAAGAAACCTCAAGAAAGAATTGCAATGCACAAAGCATAGACGTCATCAAACATTAGTGTATAGTTACTGGTGTATACAGACTTTAAAACTGGTAGTAAACTTTAACCGCTGATTGTTCAGAGTCAGAGCATTGGGCAGCATGGCTGCAGTGACATTTAATAAAATACAGATCTTGCAGAAGTACATCAGTTTTCTTAGGCTGACTAATAACTGTAGCAACTGAGAATATCTGGACAACATGCTTGTAAGTAGTACAGCTGCTGTTGCTGCAAACTAATCAGAAGGGTGAATGGCCTTCCTTGAGGGACCCGAAAGTTGGGTTCATACTCTTAGCAGTTGACATTCAGCTTTTTTTTCCATAGCCACCGTTTTGTTTTTGCTACTGCTAGAATTCAATTATTGATCTTTACTTTTGCTAAAAAGAGTTCCCATTTTGCATGCCCTTTGTTTTTTCTTTGTCAAAAAATCTAAATTCAGGAAGAATGGCAGAAGGTTAAGCTCTGAGGGACTGACGGGTAGGCTTTCACTTAATTTTCTTCAGATGGGACAGAATTTTTCTACCCTAGGCTAATTTTTTATGGCTGTAGAAAGGACTCACTGTTCTTTTATGTCTGCCAGCGACCTTTGAGCTACTAGCAGACATGTTGGCCAAGAAGGTGTAATTCTATGCCACACTGGAGCCTAGTGCCCTCTGCTGCATATGTTAAATGTCCAGTTTCCATGGTGTCCACATGGAGGGGACTCTGGCTGCTTTGAGGATCCTCCTGAGGTCTGCAATCAGTGAGTAGTTCACCATTTCCCTGGAACTATAGTAGTAGCACAGCCATGCCTCTCAGGCATGTATGTGTGCTGCATCAGTCAGCTTGACATTGTTCTTCTCATGACAAATGACTTTGATGCCCTTTCCTAGATTCTTCATTTGATATGAGTCTTTTCATTGGGTAGTAGCTTCAGTCACTGCTTTGTTCCTTTTTGGTTGCTAGGCAGACCTCCAACATTTTGAGGACAGGACCCTTTCTTAACCACTTGTCTTTCTTACTCATTGAAGGAGAGAAGGTGCCTTACCTACTGTAGTTGCAGGACATGAGTCTTTCACTAGATTGCATTCCTGGGCCAACAGGTGTTTCATAGTCTATGTGGTCTCATCTGCAGAGAAGAGAAACATCTGCTTTGTGGCTTGCCAAGCAATTTTCACACTTGGATGTCACAGTGAGGGACCTGTCTGTGAGCTCAGTGCTGCTGCAAGAATATCACCTTCCTGCAACATCCTGCAGGGAAGATGGGATGCCAGCCTAGACATGTTCACCTTGTGGATGGGAAATGCTTCTTCACTGATAAGGGGGGTTCTCTAGCCCTTTTCATCCCCTCCATCTCCTGATCTGGGATCTCTTCTTCAATTCTTGTCACATTGGGGAGTCACTCCTTGCACTTCTGTAGGAGCAGTGGATACCCTTGAAGGCACTTGGAGAATATTATTCTTCCTGCTGTCTAAGTGAACTTGCCCCATAGAAGGAGTTGGTCAGTGGGTCTTTTGCCCTAGCATTCTTTTGGGCCGTTGCCTTCAACTGTTGCTTGACAGGAGTGAACTTTTTACCACGTTTGGGTTTTCCCTGTTTTGGACTCTTGGAACTATTGGTTGCTCTTTGGGACCTCTCTGACTCTGGAAGGTCAATCCATGAAGCATTTCATTCAGCTGTGATGGCCTGTGATCCTGTCATGCATACAAGTGACCTCTGCCCTTCATTGCAAAGAGCTTTCACACCTGGAGCTTCCACTCAGGTATGTGTGCTGGACTGTTTGAGCTGAGATAGTTTTGATCATAGAATTGTCCTTCCTGGAGCTGCTTCTCTTCCCAACAGGGCTTCTAGATGGAAGGATTCAGGAAGGAAAGTTTATTTTCTCATCTTTGTCATGTTGAAGAGGATGCCTATGTTCTCTATGATTCCGTTAAACTTGAGGGTAGGCTTTTTTCTGCGGTCGTCCTACTATTTCTTATCTTAAGGGTGGCTGCTATACAGGAAGCTCATTGGTGCCCCCCCCCCCCCTTGCCAGAAGGGCTCCTGGCCTTACTGTGGCAGATTTGTCTTAGAGAAGCCATCTGTTGGGTTGATCTTTCCTCTCTGTTGCCTTCTCTTCCCTTTGGTTGAGAGCTTCCTTTTATGGGAGCCCTTTTGCTTCAATATGGAAAATGACTACATATATGATGGCCAACCCTGGCAAGAGGGGCAGTCCTGATTGGGGGATTCTTTGGTCCCATCTGTTGTAGAGGGAATGTCTAGTCATTCTTTTGGGTGTTTCATTTCCCATGATTTTCAAGGTCTTAATTTGGTCCTCCTTGGCAATCTGAGGTGGGGTTTAAATAAGGCAAGCTGTTGTTAACCTGAAAGTCTGCTTAAAGCTTGGTCAGAATCATTGCCTCCTTTTACATGGGGGCTTTCATTTCATTTCACTTCCTGGCCAAAATGTGGCTGTCTGTAGCTACAGTCAGTTGGAGGGTAGTTCAGGACACCTGGAAGGCTTTCAAGAAGAGAAGAGGCAGGAAGATCTTTTGCTCCTTTTGTCTATTGTATCATACCTCTCTTTCTGTATGTATCTGCTGAGTGAGCTGTCGTAGCTGAAAATTGTCAATTTGACCAGCCCACCTTACTCGGTCAGCAAACAGAAAATAAATAAAATAAAAGTGTTCAATTAGCACTGGATCTCCACTGAAGCATCTAGTAATTTGCATCTATTTTTTTTACTTGGCTGCAGGCATCCAGAGTTACTGGTTGCATGTTGCTGGGTCTCTTCTCTTCGGAGGTTGGTGGCAGGTTATACCTTTTATCTCAGTTGGGGGGGGGGCAGGATGAAATCACTGTGCTGGCTTACAGCCCAACTTTGTATGGATTATATTTTGTTGCATGTGGAAATGTTTTGCTTGTGGTTCTTGAACTTCTGGTGTAGCTGGTGTACCTGTCAACTGTGAGTTCTCTAGCCATATGGCTTGGGAGTTCAGCTGAGAGTTATTTGGCTCCCTTTGTCTGTGCCTCATCTGTGTGTCCAAAGCTTGTGATTGGGAAGGCTGACCTTTTCAGAGGAGACCCACCCTGTTGGTACCCCTGACTTTCTCAGGCCATTTTCTGCTAGTGGTCTGGGGACCAGTGTGGTAAAGTGACTCCTTGCCACTGAGATGACTGCTACTTCTGGGGGTTTATTTATTTGACTGACATTTGATTACTGGGAAAGTCCAACTGGATAGATGTCCCATTTTCACTGGAGGCCCAGGGGAAAAAAGCTCCAAAACACTGCAAAAACATTTTAATAATACAAATTTTACAGTCTTCAAAAGTAACAAAATATCTGCAGTGTAAATAATTATGCCAAATGAGATATAATGTGAAAACATTGGTTAAGAATGGATACAACTTGTAAATTTAATATTTAGAGAAATTTTAGCCAGTTTATAGGGACATTAAAAGTAAATTAGTATAATACAAGCAAGAATTGTAATATAAAGTGAGAGAAAGACATGGTAATTACATATTTAGGAAGAGAGTTAGCAGGGAGAGAAATTGATTAAAGTAAGAAAGTGGGTGAATAAGTGAGAGTAAGGAGGTGTAAGATGAAAAGGTACTTGTTCATATTTAGGGATGTTTAGAGGTTGAGCAAGAACAGAGCCAGAGTTTGGCTAAGGAAGTCTGTTAGAATGGTTGTAAAGGACTGAAGGGAAGGTATTGACCCTATGGATACAGGTAAGGAGCTCCAGGCCTTAGCAACACAATACAAGTACAGACCATGTCCTGCCAATTTGATAGGTTCATGGACAGCAAGGAGTTTTTGGTCACTGGATTGTAGTGACCGACTGAGAACATAGTTGTGTAGAATATTTGGTGCTGGACAAGCATACAGATGCTGGATAATATTATAGGTGGTAAGAACCTATGTATATGTTACTTGATGGAGAAGTTCTAACCAATTTAGGCTTTTTAGTGCTATACAGTTGTGGGTTCTGAAAGGGGGATTTACTGTGAAATTTCCACTTTTTTAGCATTGTTCATGTTTTGATTTTTGTGATGCTTAGAGGTTAAGGATGGGAGCACCGTAAAAAAAAAAGTAGTGACAAGTGTAGTTTTAGTTGCTTGTTGAGAATGTTTTTGGCTGTGCAAAGCATCCCTAGTGTGTGGTGAGTTTCTTATATGCGATTTTGTATATGCAGGTCAAATTTGATTATCATCCCCAATAATTTGCTATGAAAAGTGACTTCAGTTGTATTAAGAGAGAGGATTTTAAATTTTAATTTTTCATGAGAGAGAGATTTGGGGAAAAATAATATTTTTTCTTTGGGGGGGTGAGCATGAGCTGAGTTGCAAAGCTATGTTTCAGGGGCTGTTAAAGCTTCCTAGGTAATTTCTTTTTGAGATGTGCCAGGTTGTCAGATATGCAGAGGAGTGTGGAGTTATCTGTGTGTTGTATTAGTGAAGCCTGTTGTATGGATCTACCAAGGGTGTTAGTGAGAATCTTAAAGTGGACGGGAACAAGGATATATCCTTGTGGTGCACTGGTGGTGACTAGGAGTTGTGGAGAGAGAGTGGAGTGCCATTTTACTGACTGATACCTATTGGATAGGTAGCCTTTGAACCATAGAAGGGTGGGCTGAGCCAGACCTAGTAAGGACATTTTAAATAGGTGCTTGCTGTGACAGTCTGTGTTGAAGGCTTTAGACAAGTCTAGAAATAAGGAGGAGACTAGTTTGCCGTTATTCCTAGCTTTATTTAGAGTATCTATAAAGTTTAGAAGTACAGTATTAGTGCTGTGGGAGGCAAGGAAGCCATGTTTTGTGGGTTATAGAAGATCTTCCTACAGGAGATAGTTTGACAACTGTTTTTGAATACATTTTTTAGCTATTTTGGAGAAGGGGGTAAATTGTTATAGGTCTGAAGTTAGCAATGTCTGTTGAATTTCGTCGTTTGTGTAGAGGGATAATGTGCTATTTTTTTCTGGAGAGAAGGAGCATAGGATTCCTGGATTGACCTATTTATAAGAATTTATAAGAATTGAGAAAAGACTGGCGATGTTACTGGCTTCTGTTTTAAAGTACTCACTTGGAAGGTCATCAGCGGAAGTACACATTGCTTCAGTTTGTTAAAAGTAGTTTTGTATAGGATGTGGGCACAGGTTTGAAGGAAAAGTGGACGTGGTGAAATGTGGCTGTTGGGCAGGGTTGAAAATGTATGTCGGGGAATCCTTGGTTAGAGATGCTATACTATCTGTGAAATAAGAATTGAATTTTGTTTCAGTTTTGAGTGGTGAGTTATTGGGAAAGGAGTGAGGGTTGAATTTTTGTCCGGAATGTTAGATTTCTTTACTGGCTGACCAGAAGGTTGTAGGATTGTGTTTGCTATTGCACTGAAAGTTGTTGTAGTGTAGTTTTTTGTCTTTGTTTATTTGCCTTTTAGTATGGTTGCAGAGCATTCTGAAGTTTACTTGCTGTAGAGGTGGTTTATATTTTTGCCATTCTTTCCATGCTTTTTTCTATCTTGCATTAGTATTCAACGCTTTTTGGATGCCCAAATTGCATTATTTGTTTTTAGTCTCTTCCTTCTAGGAAGTGTGAGGCTATTTAAGATATGGAAAAATTGTATTGACTTCATTTTACAGCATCAGGTAAGGGAAGGATTTTTTTGGATGTTCCAATTAATTGACGGTAGGATAGTAATGAATATTTCTGGGTTAAAGTTGGCCAGGTTGCCTGTTTTATAAACATGCTGTTTAAGACAATGTATGAAATGTCAGGTTGTATAGATTGGTATATGGTCTCTCAAAGAGTCTGACATTGTACTTGTGGTGATCAGTTTGCTGGGGTTTGATTTCAGGATCCAGTCTAATAAAAAATCTGATGTCTTGCTATAATGTGTGAGGCTATTTATTAGTTATGTGCTACTGTAAAAGTTCATGCTAGATGTAGGGGAGTTAGAGGTTATGTCCAACATATTGATATTGATATCACCTAGTAGTATTTTTTCTTGTGGAATTATGGATATCCATTGTCGGATACCTTCCAGTGTAGCTGTACGGTTGCCAGGAGAGATGTGAAGGACAACAATACATGTTTCTTTCCTGAAAATAAATAAGAAGCTCTGCTGAATTAAAATGTGGTATTGGCTTGTTGTAGGGGAATTATGGTAATAGTTGGGAAATATTAAAGGAATGCCACTACCTTTCCTCTTTATGTGGTCATTATGGATGATGATATAGCAGGAGGGTGTAATTTCAGAGTCGTTCATTCTGAGTTTAAGCCACGTTTCAGTCAAAGTGAGAATATCAGGCTTGTGTTGGGTAATCCAGGCATGCAGTTAAGTAGTTTTATTTCTTACGTCTCTAATATTTATGGTGGCAAAAGTTAGATTACTCGGGTTGGAGGTTGATCATTGTGGGTTTAGAGTAGTGTGTAGAAGAGAATTGTCTTGATGTTGGTTGTGATAGATGGGGCCAGGATTAGGGTGAATGTCTCTTCCTAGGAGGATTTTAGTATATTGGATATTTTTGATTCTTGTGTTATGGAGAGTATTTTCCACTTCATTTCAAGTCAAGCAAAAATACAATTAAGTTAATCGGTTTATAATTGGGATAAAAGTGAGGGGTGTCATTTATTATTTTTCTTGCAATGTGTAGAGAGTTTGGGGCAGAAGTATCAATGGGATAGTTGTGACAGAGCTGAAGAGATGTCGAAAGCTTTTATTGAGTCACAGTAGGATGAAAGATATCTTAGTTGGAGGAGCAGAATAGAGGATAAGCTGAAGAGTAGCATGATTAAGTAAAGAGATCTGTATTTCATTAATGGTGGGTAGTAGGGAAGTAGAAGTCAAGAGGGAAGCAAGAAGTTGCAAGTCTGTAGGATATTTAGTTGTGGTGGAGTCTGAAAGCTGATGGGGAAGGAATTATTTTCTATGAAGGAAGAGAGTTTGGTTGTTGTGGTAACTTCTCTTATGTTTATAAAATGTGAGAAATAGAGGGGATTGAAAGGATAGAGTATGAGGATGTAGTTAAGATAGGTAGTTAAGATAGGCAGTGGTGAGGGTTTATTTCAGGGAAAGTAGACGCTGCAAAATAAAGTAAACAGTACTGTCAGGGAGGAGGGTCTACGTATGAATGGATATAGTGCAAATCAGTACAGGAGGGAGGTTTTTGGGAACAATAGTAATTATTAGATGGAAGCCCAGGAAATAGGAAAATACAAACAGGAGTGTTTGAATGTTTGTTTGATAGTAGTAAGGTTGTTTGGGGAGGTTTTATGGAATGGAAACCATAGGTAAAACGTGTATGTGGGAAGTTTAATGGTAGAACAAGGGGGGGGGGGCTAGATGAGAATTAGGGGAGGGGGAGAGTGTAATATGCTTCCCGCTGTCAGGTCAGTTATTACAGAGATCAATCAGTTTATAGCCAGTACAAAGCAATTAACAAGGAGACACACAGTAGGACAGGTTTTCTTTCATTTACCGAATGCAGAAATCAGGAAGGTAGGAAGACCAAGTAACTGGCACATACAATGCAATCTATTGGTCAAGAGAAGGGACAGTGGCCAGCTTAGTAAGTGGTCCTTAAGAGTGCAAGGGCTACTTCTTTGGGGGGAAATATCACAGCTGCTTTCCAGTACAGAGCAGGTACGTATTTGACTAAAGTCAATACACAGCAAGGCTGTCTGAGAATGTCTTGATTGAGTTTGGTGTTTTCCCCCCTGAGTGCCAGAAGACTGAGGAATTTTTCACTGCCCTTTTCCTGGTGGGACTGGTCTCATGGCACCATTGGTTGCTTTGATCTCTGGCACAGTCTGCAATCTTGTCATCTCCCTTAAAGGCAGCTGCCTTCAGTGCTTGCTTAGTCTGACCTTGTCATGTGATGGCTGCAGCCCCTTGGTTTGTAAAAATTCCATAGACAGACAGCATCTACTGTAATATTAACGAAGAACTCATCACTTTAGGGCTATTTGTGGATGTGACATGAACCTCAGTCTGTCAACCATGCAGTACTGCTGCATAAGCTTAAAAGGCACAGTTTCAGGAACAACACGGAATACTGGTTTAAATATCACCTTACTTATAGGCTTTTCTGAGTGGGCTAGAATAACCAGTACTAGTCATGTCATAGCAATCTCATTACTGGAGTTCCCCAATGCTTAGTGCTTAGTTCTATTTTACTTATTTTCTTTTGTTGCTTGTGGGGTTAACATGTCATCCAAGAAGGGTAAATGCTAGTGTGGGAGACAGATTCCCCATGAAGACTGCCATGAGCCGTGTGTTTTGCCTGGCACCTCACAAGACCGTAGGTCCTGTTCCATCGGTCAGGCCTTTGTTCCTAAAGCCCTGCACAGTAGACTTTCTTCTCTGGCGCTTTATCTTAAGAATCAGCGGCTTAAGCTTCTCGCGAAAAATACAATGGTGGGAACCTCTCATTCTGAGGGACAGCTGTAAATCAAGAAGGCTAGGCTGAAGTCTTCTGCTGTTCAGCCTCTGCCAGATGTCTCTTCTAAGGTGAGTGAATGCCCGGAGGGTTGCCTGGCTTTATTGTTGTATTCTTCTGCTTTGACCGCGTTGGAGGTAGATGAGGATCCAACCTTAAGCACGTCTGAGGAGGCATTGCAGACGTCCACTTCAGATGTCCGGGGGAACCACAGCTGATTTTCTATGAGGGGCCTAGGGGGGGGTTCTTCAGGTATTAGTCAGAGAAGAAGTCCCATCATTGAATGCCATCCTGGGTCAGAGCCTTCCAGATTTTGTAAGGTGAACGTCCCATTAAAGAAAAAGTAAAAAACTAAACACATTTCTCCTGTTCTACTCCAAAGGACCTTCAAAGTGTGTCAGTCTTTTACTCAGGATTTGTTTAGTGCTTTAATGGTATAGAAACTCCCTGAGGAAGTTTCAGTTCCAGCCCCCTGTTAGTCCTCTACTCCCTTTAAAAGACCCAGGGAAATAGGATTCTTCTGAGGAGGAGCCACATTCTGATGAGGAATCCCTTGCTTACTCTTCTCAGATTCCGTCTCCTTTGGATTATGGCTCAGAGGAAGAGGAGTCTACTAGTCCTGATATGCCCTTTGAAGAGATTTCTTTTGTTGACACAGTCTCTAGGATGATGGAGTTCTTTAAATGGGATTGTGTTCAGGTTTCTGAGGTACAAAAAAAGGTGCTATGATTTGTTGCAGATGGATTCTCCTAGGCCTTCTGCTGTTCCTCCTGTTCTGGCTGCTTTATTGGATGCATTTTCTAATGCTTCTAAGGCTCCAAACTCTCAGGCCTTTGCCCCCAAAAGACCTGATAGATTCTATAGCTTGCCTGAGGACAGTCATTTTTTGTACAAATGTCCTTCCATTGACCCCACGGTGGTGTCTGTTGCCTCTGTCAAACCTTCTCACTTGCTTCCTTTTCCAAAGTTACTGCTCCCTGATAAAGGCAGGAGGATCATGGAAAGGTTAGGTAAGAAGGTTTGCACTTCTGCAACCTTGGCTTTTAGGGCTGTTAATTATCAGACCCATATGTCTAGGTATTTGTTGGCTCTGTTATCCCAGGCTTGTCAGATTATTTCTGACCTCCTAGACTGAGGGTAAGACTTCTGCCCTCTCCTTGCTAGGGACTTCCTCCTGGATGGCTTGTCATTCCATCAAATGTGGTTATGATGCAGCAGATGTTTCTTTTAGGGCCGCTGGTTTTGGGTCAGTAACAAGGAGGTATTCTTGGCTTCGACTTCGACCTCTGCCTGATGATATTAAGGCTAAGTTGATGGATGCCCCTCTTGATAGTAAACACTTGTTTGGTGAAACTGTTGCGGCTTTAAGTCTCTTCAGGACAAGGTTAAGGCTTTACAGGAACTTAAACATGTGTTTGTTTCTCCAATGCTTAAATTCCAGAGAAATGACCCCAGTAAGTCTGCTTTTGTTCGCAGGCAGTCTCAGCCTCTGCTAAGGGTAAAAAGGGTCGTAAGCAGGCTCCTCCAGCTAAAGCAACTCAGACTTCTGTGCCTCAGAAGTCTCCTTTTCCAGATAAACCAGGTGCTGTCTGACTATCCTGTTCTTCCCAGCCACTTTTCTCCTTCTCTTCACCTTTTTCTCTTACTTCCTGTTTGGCTACAGATTACTCAGGATTCCTGGTTCATGTCCATCATTCGCCATGGCTATTTCATGGTCTGGAAATTCCTTCCCCCTTTTATGGGTATTCCTCAGCCCCCTCAGGAGCAGCTTTCTTTCTTTCCAGAAGAGCTGTTGGATCTTTTGACTCAGGGTACTGTTCAAGAGTTGCCTGTGCCTCAGTGAGGGGGGGTTATTCTAAGTTGTTTCTAGTGCCCATTGGAGACCAATTCTAGACCTCTCTCATCTGAACACTTTTCTGAAGGTGTCCTCCTTTTGAATGTTGCCCCTGCAGACTTTGTTCCCTCTTCTGCTCCCTCAGGCTTATATGGTGTCATTGGATCTCAAGGATGCTTATCTCCACATTCCAATTAATTTCCTTTTCAGGAAGTTTTTATGTTTTTGTGTTGCTTCCTTGCATTTTCAGATGTTCTTCGTGTTTCACTGTTACAGTCAGTACATTTGGGTTATCTGCTTGCAGTAGCCCTCAGTCGGCCTGATTAACAAAGTCTTGGGTCCTGCGTCAGTTGCTGTCCCTTCTTCCATGACGCCAGGTCGTCAGGGGTATAAAACATGCAGCCAATGCCATTACATCAGTCTTTCTTGCCGTGCGGTCCCCGAAGAAGAAGCAGTTCGCAAGTGCTGGTCGTCCGACTCCTGAAATTTTCGTTTTTCAAGTTTCAGGACCGAAGTCTTCAAGTAAAGCTAAGTACCCCATCGGGGAAATTTTTCTTGCTCCTTACCGATGTCAGTAAAATTTAATTATTGCATTATTTGTGGAAAGCAAATACCTCGTAAAGATTTTCATTCGTACTGTATTCCTTGCCTAGGCCCTGACCATGACGTAACTTGCTGTTGGTTTTCTGCTTTATTTAATCAGCACACTATCCATCGTTGGTATGTTTTCGCCTCAAAATTTTTTGGTTTTCAGTTTAATTATCTAGAAATGTTGTCGGTTACCGAGATTCCGAAAAAACGCAAAGATAAAGATAAAGACAGAGACAGGCCGCCGAGGTCCAAAACTGCCAACGACGCTTCTTCTAAGCCATTCGCCAGTTAGCCGGTACTCAGTGAGGCGCTTTTGCAGCCCCTGATACCCGCTACTTCTGATTCGCAGGCCTCTACTGAGACCCATTCGCAGTCCGGTATGCCGTGAGATACTTCAACTACGGAACCTGCGGATGTCTCTACCTTGGATGGGTCCAGAGCCGTTGTGCAGGCACCGGCTTCTAAGGGTGTATTCAGGCCTATGGACTTGCATATTAAACTGATGCCTCCTTCTTCATTTAGGCCTAAATCTCGAACCATGCCTAAAAAAACGACACCCTGGCCGCATGCTCAGGCCTCTATGCCTCAAAAACAAATGATAAGAATGGCTGAAGATCTTATAACTCTAATCAGGGGAAGCCAGCCTCCCCCTTCTAAGAGACCTAGGACTGAAGTTGTTTATGATTCTTCTGACCAGAATTCTGAATTTTCTGATTCTTCTGATGATCTAGATTTCCCCTTATCTACTTATGAGGATTCTGATGCACAGGACTGTATTCCCTCTGCTTCCTCTCCAGAGGATTTTTCTTTTGGTGAAACCTTACATACTCTAAGGGAGCATTTCCACTGGGAAAGCCAGGATTTTTCTGATTCAGAAAAGAGGCTGAGGGATTTCTTACTCCTGCCTCAGCATAAGCCTTTAGCTATTCCTCCTGTACTAGACATAGTTGATGATGCTTTTTTGGAATCTAGTTTGGCCCCTGATTCTTTGCCTCCTTCTCCCAGAAAACCTGACAGATATTATAGGATGTTCTTCATTCCACATTGCTGCAGTCCTAACTATTGGGTAGTCCGCTGTCCCAGTCGGCCCGAATACCAAAGTATATGGCTGACGTCGGTCAAGGCGCATTAGACTGACGTCAGTACGTCAGGGTACTAATGCGCATGACCGACGTCATATCCTCAGTCTTTTTTGCCGCATGGTCCGATGCAGAAGCAGTTTTGCGAGTGCAGGTTGGCGTTCTGAAAGTTTCTGAAGTCAGAGTTTCAGACCGAATCAAAGTTGGCTAAGTACCCGTTAGAATATTTTGTTTTTCTTGCCTCAGTATTTAACCGGATGTCAGAAAAAGTGAATAACTGTATTTCTTGTGGGAAACAGATACCTCATAGGGATTACCATACTTTGTGTATACCTTGCTTAGGGCCTGAGCACGATGTTGTTGGATGCCGCTCTTGTGCTAGATTTAACAAACGCACTATTAAGAGAAGGTTAGACTGTGCCAGGTTAGTTTTTGGGAAGCGTTGTAATTATAAAATGCCGTCGGATGCTCCGACGCCCGCTTCGGCCAAAAAGCGCAAGGACAAAGCAGCAAAGCCTAGAGTGGAAGAACCGACAGTCCCGGACGTCGGTTCTATAGAAGGCTCAGTGGAGCCGGAGGTTCTGCCAGGAGTTTCTTTGGAGTCTCAGGGAGAGACTTTACTGTTACAGGATGTGTCCTCTCAGGAAGTAGGCCAGGCTGAAGGAGCTTCTCAGGTGGCTGTTCTTCCCTCTCTTCCTAAGGTGGTTAGAGCCTCCCCTTCTGTTTCCAAGGCTTCTTTGAGAGGCAGGCCTAGTTTAGCTTCAGTGGGGTTTCTCCTAGTGCTTCAGGGTCTTTGCCTAAGAAACATATGCTTAAAATGGCAGAGGATTTGATTACTATGATTAGAGGTTCTATGCCCCTCCTGATAAGAGGCCTAGGGTGGAACCTGAGTTTGAGAGTTTTGAGCAATGTTCGGAGGCTTCTGAGTCTTCGGCTGAAGACTTGCAGGAGTATCCTCCTTATTCTGATTCTGATGTGGATGATTCTACTCCTTCAGCTTCTCCTCCTGAGGATTTTTCATTTTCAGAGACTCTGCATTCCATGAGGGAGCATTTTAAATGGGAAGGTCAAGATTTCTCTGATTCCAGGAAGAGGCTTAGGGAATTCTTGTTTTACCCCAGCATAGGCCTTTAGCTATACCTCCTGTTCTGAATGTGGTGGAAGATGTTTTTGCAGAGGCTTCCCTGAATCCTGATTCTTTGCCTCCTGTCCCAGTTAAACCGGATAGGTACTATAGGGTGCCTGAAGCTCATAAGTATCTTTATAAGAGTCCAAGTGCAGACCCGAAACTGTCTCTCAGGGGCCTAAAGGTGTGAAGGCTTCTGTTGTCAAAAATCCTGTTCCTCCTGATAAAGAGGCAAGGGCTTTGGATAGATGGGGAAAGAAAGTGTATACTTCTTCCACTTTAGCCATGAGGGCGTTGAATTGTCAGTTTCACATGTTAAAATATCAGAATTATCTCCTTTCACAATTGAAGTCTAAGGTGGATGCTCTGGCAGAAGGTATTGAGTGTAAAGAGTTGCAGGATTTAGTTCATGTGTCTGAACAGGTGGGTAAGCATTCCTTGCAGTGTGGTTTTGATGCTGTGCAGGCCTCCTCGAGGGTGGCTGCCACTGGTTCTGTTCTTCGTAGGCACGCCTGGTTGAGGGATCAGAATTTAGCTGAGCATGTTAAAACAAGGATTTTGGATGCTCCTTTACAGTCGGATGTGTTGTTTGGTTCGCCTGTGGAAGCAGTTTTAAAGAAAATGGAGGACAAGGCTAAGTCTATGCAAACTGTTAAGGATTTTTTGCAGGTTCAGCCTCCGAAGTTTAGTAGAAATTGGCCTACTAAGGGATGGACATATCCTGCTTATGATTCCCAGTCTAGGGGTAGGTCTAGTCGTGGTAGGGGCAGGGCTCAAGGTTCTTTTAGGCCTAGAACAGGGAGTTCACCTGCTCAGTCTTCTGGTGAGGGCAGGGGTCAGTCCTTTCGTAAACAGACCCAATGACCTACCTTTTCAGCTGCCAGTACATTCTCGCCTGGCAGCACCTTTGGGAGGAAGGCTGGCTCTTTTCAAAGAAAATTGGGATTTAATTACCCAAGACAGATGGGTTTTGGATATCATTCATCACGGTTACAGGTTTTACTTCCATACCTTGCCTCCTTTCAAAGGCATGCCAGACATTCCTCCTCTGCAAAGCAAAGAGGCTCACAAGCAAATTTCTCTGTTGCTCCAAATAGGGGCCATTCAGCCAGTTCCTGTGCCAGAAAGGGGCCTAGGATTTTATTCTCGCCTGTTCCTAGTACTGAAGAAGGGGAACACGTGGAGACCAATTTTGGATTTATCTACCCTCAACACTTATCTGGACATTCCCAAGTTCAAAATGTTGACGTTACAACAGCTTTTACCTCTGCTGGGCAAAGATCACTGGATGGTAACTTTAGATCTCAAGGAAGCTTACCTTCATGTGCCTATCAGACTAAGTTGCAGGAAGTATCTGCGTTTGAGCTGGAAATTCTCATTATCAGTTCTCTGCATTGCCCTTTGGCTTATCTACTGCGCCCAGAGTATTCACAAAGGTTCTGGCTCCAGTGATAGCTTACTTCAGGCTAAAAGGAATTCAGATCTATCCTTACTTGGACGACTGCCTGATTCTGGCTCAAGAAAAGGAAGACCTTTTACAGCATTTGGAATTTGTGATAGCAGTGCTAAGATGCCTAGGGTATTCTGTGAACGAAATAAAGTCCAGTCTAGTACCCTCTCAAGACATGTGCTTTCTGGGTGTGAGACTGAATACAGCAGCCCAGATGGCCTTTTTAACCCCGGACAAACAAAAGAATCTTTCCAGTTACTTCCTTCAACTATCTCTTCAGTCCGGGCTGACTGCAAGGACAGTCCTTCAAGCCTTAGGGTTCATGGCATCTTGTATTCTGGTGCTTCCCAATGCCAAACTGCATATGAGGAAGCTGCAATGGTATCTCAAAAATGTATGGACACAGCACTGCCAGGATTTGGACACTGTCATTCAAATAATACCTTGCATTCAAAAGGAATTTTTGTGGTGGGCTCAGGAATGTCACCTAAACAAGGGACTCTCTGTGACCCGGCCAGAGGCGAGTCAGATTCTAACGACAGATGCCTCAGACATTGCTTGGGGAGCTCATCTAAATGGAAAGTGGATACAAGACAAGTGGCCTGCCAGACTACAGCATCTACATATCAACATGAAAGAGATGTTAGCAGTCCAGTTTGCATTAATGGCTTTCAAGGAGTTACTTCTTCCAGGGCAGGTGTTGATTCTAACAGACAACACAACTGTCATGTGGTACATCAACAAACAAGGGGGAACACATTCTTACCCGTTGTGCAGGCAAGCAATGATTTTATGGGAGACTGCGCTCAGCTTGCAACTAACTCTTCAGGCAAGGTTTCTGCCGGAGCACAGAACTCCTTAGCAGATGTGTTAAGCAGACAAATCATGGATCCCCACGAGTGGAAACTGGATCTTCATGTATTTCGAAAATTGACAGTGTCATGGGGAACTCCAGACATAGATCTGTTCGCTTCTCCACTAAACCACCAGCTGCCAAAGTTTTGCACAAAGAGGTTTCATCACACAGCTTGGAAAGTGGATGCTCTTTCTTTCAGTTGGAAAAATCTTCATGTGTATGCCTTTCCACCTCTGCCTCTTCTCCCAAAGGTGCTCCTAAAGGTCAGACAAGACAAGCCAAGGATGATTTTAATAGCTCCAGATTGGCCTCGGCAACACTGGTACCCATTACTGAGGGGTCTGGTAAGGAAGCCTCCACGGCCTTTACCTTTGATTCCACACCTGTTGTCCCAGAGGGACGGTCACCTGCTCAATGTCAAGCTTCACTCTCTTCATTTAACAGCCTGGCATATTCTGTTTTGAAACACAGCAGGTCTCAACTTCCTCAACAAGTTTTAAATGTGATTATGGAAGCCAGAAGACCTAGTACAAGGAAAGTGTACGCAGAAAAATGGAAGAGATTTTTATTTTGGAGTGCAGCAAACAATTTGGAGATTTCTGAGCCTAATTTGAGTGTGGCTCTTCAATATCTTACTGAGTTATTGGACAAAGGTTTGTCTTTCTCTTCCATTAAGATTCATGCTGCAGCAATTTCAGCTCACTATGATTGTGACCCACCATTGTTTTCGCATCCTTTGTTCAAGCAATTTCTTAGAGGGCAAAGAATATAAGACCCCACGTAGAGCTCCTACTCCTGCTTGGGATCTCAATTTTGTGTTGGAGAAACTTACTCTACAACCTTTTGAGCCGCGGCTACTGCTGAATTGAAATACTTGTCATGGAAGACTGCTTTTTGTTGGCCATTACTTCTGCAAGAAGGGTTTCTGAATTGCAGGCCCTTATGGCGGTAGAGCCATTTTGATTTTTCATAAGGATAGGGTATCATTACGCACTAATCCTTCCTTTATGCCTAAGGTGGTTTCTAGTGTGGCTTTAAACCAAACTATTCATTTGCCTACTTTTTATGCAGATCCCCAAAATAAAGGGGAAAAGATTTTGCACACTTTAGATGTACACAGGCAATTGCGTTATTATTTAAGCAGGACTAAGGATTTTAGGCAGTCTCAGCAGTTGTTTGTTTCTTTTGCTTTGAGTTCTCAGGGCAAGCCTGTGTCAAAACAAACTATTTCTAAGTGGATTGGGTTTTGCATTGCATTTTGTTATTCCCATCATGGCAAGGAGATTCCAGCTGGGATTAGGCCTCATTCCACTAGGGCTACTGCCACTTCAACAGCATTTCTAAGGGGGGTGGCAACTAAGGATATTTTGGAGGCAGCTACTTGGAGTTCTGTGCATACTTTCTCTAAGCATTATCACCTTCCTCTCTACTCTAAATCTAGGGCTGGTTTTGCCACAGCTATTTTGCAAGGCATGTTGTCTGCTCCTGCTTCCTTATGATTTGCCAGCCTCCTTACCTCTGCTTTGGGATTCTACCCAATAGTTAGGACTGCAGCAATGTGGAATGAAGAACATAGTACAGTTTTGTACCTACCATAAATGTAGATGTTCGAGGATCCACATTGCTGCAGTCCAATTTACCCTCCCTCCGTCCCCTCTGTGTTTAGGGGTGGTTGTGTAGGTGAGGTTATACTCTGGTAATTTTGTATATATTGTACATATTTTTGGTGCAGGAATGTTTGGAGTTTTTGGTTTTGGCCTTGTCTTTTTAGGGTCTTCTGACATCTGGGGCAAGAAAAGACTGAGGATATGACGTCGGTCATGCGCATTAGTACCCTGACGTACTGATGTCAGTCTAATGCGCCTTGACCGACGTCAGCCATATACTTTGGTATTCGGGCCGACTGGGACAGCGGACTACCCAATAGTTAGGACTGCAGCAATGTGGATCCTCGAACATCTACATTTATGGTAGGTACAAAACTGTACTTTTCCTGATTCACACAAGTTCCTTTTTAAAAATCCTATTGCGGATTCAGAGACTATTTCACAGGGACCCAAGGGCATTAAGGCTTCTACTGCTACAAACCTTACCCCTTCTGATAGAGACTCCAGGGCACTGCATAGATGGGGTAAGAAGGTTTACACTTCTGCAACTTTGGCCATTAGGGCTTTAAACTGCCAGTTTCATATGTTAAAGTATCAGCAATATGTTATTGGATTGCTTAAACAGAAAATGATGTTGATTCCTGACTGTGCGGAAAATAAAGAATTACAGGATTTAATGCATTCTGCTGAACAAATTGGAAAACATGCTTTCCAATGTGGATTTGATTCATTAGAGGCCTCTTGCAGGGCTGTTGTTACTGGGTCTGTGCTCAGGAGGCATGTTTGGTTTAAGGAGCAATCTTTGCCTGATCATGTTAAAGCTAAATTGTTGGATGCTCCGTTAAATGAGGACCGCCTATTTGGCAACAAGGCTGAGGAAGTTCTTAAAAAGATGGAAGATAAAGCTAAATCTATGCAAACTGTTAAAGATTTCTTACAAGTTCAGCCTCCTAGATTTAGTAGGCACTGGCCCTCTAAGAATTGGTCCTTTCCAGCCCTTTCCAGGTCTTCTCAAGCCAAACCCAGACACAGCAGAAACCCAGGTTTCAGGCCCAGGGGACACACAAGACTAAGCAGTGAGGGGTTTCCATACCCAAACCAGGGATTAGTAAGACTCCCCCCTATGGAAACCTGTCGCAATGACTTGCCTTTAAAGCTTCCAAGCACTTCCCAACTGAATGCTCCTTTAGGCAGAAAGGTTGGTCTGCAAGCCAAAAATTGGGAACTCATTACCCAGGACAAATGTTTTTTAAACATAATGTCCCAAGGATGCAGATTTCACTTCCACACCTTACCAACACCAGGCGGGTGGCCAGATCTACCCCCAAATCAGTGGGCAGAGACCCAAAATCAAGTACTCTCTCTCTTAAGCATGGGCGCTATTCAGTTGGTACCAGAAGAGGGAAAAGGACAAGAGTTTTATTCAAGACTTTTTCTGGTACCGAGGAAAGGCAATACATGGCATCCTATCCTGGACCCCTTTCTACTCTAAATACCTTTCTGGTGATTCCAGAATTCAAGATGCTGACTCTTCATCAGCTGTTTCCTATGCTAGGCAAAGATACATGGTTGACAACACTGGACTTAAAAGAAGCATACCTGCACATCCCTATCAGGGAGTCTTGCAGAAGATACCTACGATTCAAAGCAGGCTACATGCAGTTCTCTGCACTGCCCTTTGACTTATCTACTGTGCCCAGGGTATTCACAAAGTGCCTAGCTCCAGTCATTGCACTTTGCAGACAAAGAAATATTCAAATATACTTATACCTGGGTGATTGTCTAATTCAGGCAGAAAGCCAGGACATACTTTTGAATCATCTGGCCTTTGTTTAAAGGGTACTGACTTGTCTGGGGTACACCATAAACGAAAAGAAATCACACCTGGTACCCTGTCAACAAATTATATTCCTGGGAGCAAGCTTGAATACAACTTCCCAGATGGCTTTCCTCACGCCAGAGAAATGGATTCTTTTGACCACCTACTTCAAACAAGTGGCCACAAAAACCCAGTTATCTACAAGACAAATACTGCAAGCTTTGGGGTTCATGGCCTCCTGTATTCTTCTAATTCCATATGCAAGCCTGCATATGAGGAAACTGCAATGGTATCTCAAAAACATATGGTGTCAACATTCACAGGATCTAGAAGCAATGATTCCTATCATACCTTGCCTACGCCTAGACTTCCTTTGGTGGCCAGAGGCTTGCCGCCAAAACAGGGGACTACCATTCACACTACCCCCTGCTGCCCAAACCTTGACAACAGATGCATCAGACCTATGCATGGGGGGACTCGCCTGGCAGGGAATTCCATTCAGGGCAAATGGAACCCAAGTCAAATGCACCTACACATAAATCAAAAGGAAATGTTAGCTGTACAGAATGCTCTGACAGCCTTCAAGGACCACATTCTTCCAGGACAACTAATGGTAAAGACGGACAACACCACGGTCATGTGGCACATAAACAAGCAAGGGGTACACACTCTTACCCCCTCTACAGACTAGCCATGGGATTGTGGAACACAGCCTTGAGCTACCAAGTTAATCTACAAGCTCAATTCCTGCCAGGAAAACTAAATACACTGGTAGATGGACTAAGCAGAAACCTCATGGACCCACACGAGTGGAAACTGGAACCAAGGATTTTCAACAAGTTGACAAGCAAATGGGGAGCCCAGATATAGACCTGTTTGCCTCCCCTCAGAACCATCAATTAGACAAATGTTGCACAAGGATTCCCCACAAACTAGCTTGGAAAGTGGATGCTCTATCCTTCAGCTGGAAAAACCTATCAGTTTATGCCTTTCCTCCTCTGCCACTGCTCTCCAAGGTACTACTAAAGATGAAACAGGACAAGCCAAGGATGATCTTAATTGCACCAGACTGGCCACGCCAACACTGGTACCCCCTCCTGTGCAGCATGTCATGATTGGCCCCATGGCACATGCCTCAGACTCCTTCCCTGTTGTATCAGCAGGAGAACCAGATTCTGCACCCTCAGCTGCAAACCCTGAACCTAGCAGCCTGGCTAATTACCTAATCTCTCCTGTACCACCCCTCAGTAAATCTGTGATGGATATCATTTTAGAGGCTAGGAGGCCTAGTACCAGAAAATCTTATGCTGCAAAATGGAAAAGATTTTGTACCTGGAACCAATCTCAAGGGATAAGCCCAGCAGTGCCCAGTTTACCTCAGATTCTACAATACTTAACTAAGGTGCTTCATAAGGGCTTGTCCTTTTCCTCCATCAAAATTAATGCCTCGGCTATTTCAGCTCATTATAGCAGAGAGCTTCCCCTCTTCTCTCACCCACTGCTGAAGCAGTTCCTCAGAGGGGCAAAAATTTAAGGCCTCCCAGGAGAGCCCCAACTCCAGCATGGGACCTTAACACTGTTTTGGAGAAACTCACTCTTCCTCCTTTTGAGCCAGCTGCTACTGCAGATTTAAAATTCCTTTCCTGGAAACAGCTTTCCTTTTAGCAATCACTTCTGCAAGAAGGGTATCTATATTACAGGCCCCTATGGCAGTGGAGCCTTTCATCTTCTTTCATGCGGACAGGGTGTCCCTCAGAACCAATCCCTCCTTCATGCCCAAGGTGGTATCCAGTGTGGCTCTTAATCAGTCCATTCATTTGCCTACCTTCTTTCCTAACCCACACAACAAAGAGGAATGGATTCTGCACTCATTAGATGTGCACAGACAACTTAGATTCTACTTGGACAGGACTAAACCTCAAAGGAAATCTGAACAACTGCTGGTGGCATTTGCTGCAGGGACAGAGGGGAATGCTATTTCAAAGCAAACCATTTCAAAATGTTTAGGCCACTGCAGTCATTTCTGCTATAAGCACCATGGAAAACCTATCCCACAGGGCATCACACCCCATTCAGCCAGGGCTGTGCATCTTACCTCTATAGCCTTTCTCAGGGGTGTCCCTACCAGGAACATTCTAGAAGCTGCTACCTAGAGTTCTGTACATACTTTCACCAAGCATTATCATTTGCCAATTTTCTCTAAATCCAGAGCTGGTTTTGCCACTGCAGTCTTGCAGGTCCTCATAGCTGGTCCTAATTTTATTTAAATTACCCCTCCCACCTTAGCTTTGGGAATCTACCCAAATGTAATGACTGCAACAGTGAAACACGAAGAACATAGTATGGTTGTGTACACTTACCATAAATGTAGATGTTCGAGTGTATTCACTGTTGCAGTCCTGGTTACCCACCCTCCAGCCCCCTATCTTCTTTTGGCTATACCTCTACTTTCTCTTACTATGCTCAGAAAGCTTTTTGGTGTATTTGCTTTTTTGTTGGAGGTATATCCTTGTATTATAGATTTAATTGCTTCCCATTAGGGGGCACCTAACATCTGGGGCAAGAAAAACTGATGTAATGGTGTCAGCTGTATGTTTTATACCCCTGGCGACCTGAGGTCATGGAGAAGGGACAGCAACCGACGCAGGACCCAAGACATTGTTAATCAGGCTGACTGAGGGCTATTGCAAGCAGATAACCCAAATGTAATGACTGCAACAGTGAATACCCTCGAACATCTACATTTATGGTAAGTGTACACAACTGTACTTTCTCTGCTTTGCCCTTTGGCCTCTCTACTGCCCCAAGGGTATTCAACAAATGCCTCGCTCCTGTGATTGCTTTTTGCAAGCTTCAGGGGATCCAAGTCTTGCCTTACTTGGACTATGACCTTTTTCAGGCATCCTATCCAGAGATTCTGTTGCAAAATCCTCATTTTTCCATTTCTCTTCCACAAAGCCTGGGGTTCACAATAAACTTCAGAAAGTCTTTTCTAACTCCTTCTCAAGACCATGTGTTTCTAGGGTGCAGGTTTCAGACTGTGCCTATATTGACATCCCTGCCTCCTCCCAAGGCCTTAACTCTCATTTCCTTTTTTCAGTCTTCTTCCTCTGACCTGTATCATAGCCAGGGGATTTCTCAGGGCTCTGGGGTTCATGGCATCTACCATACCTATGTTCCCTCTGTCAAACTCCACATGAGGAAGTTTCAGTTGTTTCTGAAGTCAGTTTGGCTTCAACATGCAAATTCCCAAGACTCTGTAGTTCCTCTTCTGCCTTGTCTCAAGAAGGAACGTCACTGGTGGATCCATCTGTTATTTCTAAATCCAGGGCTTCCCTTTCAGGAACTGTTCACAGTAGTTTCAGAGTGGGATGGGGTGCAGCTTTTGGTTCCCTAAAGGTGTAGGTGTGTGCTTGCCTTATCAACAGAAAGAGCACATCAGTGTCAAAGAGATGAGAGCTCTTCTGCTAAATACTCTTTTCTTCCCAAGACCTCTCAAGGTATTTACAGACAATACCACAGTGATGTGGTATGAGAACAAACAAGTGGGGACAAGATCTTATCTTCTTTGCCGATTAGCACTCCTAGTGTGGGATCTGGCTACCCAGTATCAAGTGACTCTTCAGGCAGTTTAGTCTAAATATTGTGGCAGACACTCTGAATAGGTCCTTAACTCAGTCCCACGAATGGAATGCTTCACATGGATGTGTTTCTGGACATTTTCCATCAGTGGGGTACTCCTCAGATCTTTTTGCCTTTCCTCTGAACAGACAACTTCCTCTATTTTGTGCCAGAGTCCCAGGTCCTGTGGTTTGGAAGGTGGATGCTCCATCTTTTTCCTTGGAAGGGGATTTTCTCTACTCTTCCCTCCTGTTTCCCTCATTCCAAAAGTCCAGTTCAGGATTCAACAGGATGCTCCCAAAATCCTGTTTGGTGGCTTGCTCTATCTTTTTCCTTGGAAGGGGATTTTCTCTACTCTTCCCTCCTGTTTCCCAAATTCCAAAAGTCCAGTTCAGGAATTCAACAGGATGCTCCCAAAATCTTGTTTGGTGACTTGCTTTTGGCCAAGACTGCATTGGTTCCATCGTCTTCTGCATTTACCCAAGGGCAGTCATTACAAGTTACCTCACAGGGTGGACCTGCTCACACAAGACAAGGGATCTCTCATCCATCCCCACCTTTCCACTCTTCAACTGACACTGTGTGGTAGAGTTTTGGTTCCACATAGACGCATTTTTTCTGAGGACATGCTTAGGGTTCTGCAGGAGGCCAGGAAACCCAATAATAGAAAATCCTACTTATCTAAATGGAAGAGATTTTCTATTTGGTGTTTTTCCCGTAACCTGGCTGTACTCTTTGTGGATGCTCCTTTGGCTGTCCTTCTATTCACTTGCTGCAGTATTCATAACCTGAGGGATCACCCGGCTGAAAGCGACCCAACATTGGCCAGTATACAAAAGTCTTGCACTACTGTAGCATATGTGGTACATCATACATGGGCTGCAGTTGGATGTAGGCAATAAATGTGACGAACAGATGTACCATCCTCAGAACTTTTCTGCTGTCAGTCAGAATGCCATTCCAACTGTCAGTCTGATCGTTTCAGTGATTGTGACTTCAGCCTTTTTTAGATAACTGCCTCATTGAAGAAAATTTTTTCTTTATTACTTCTTTGGTTATGTCATTTAAGAAGGGCAAGTGCCAGTGTGGAAGACAAATTCCTCATAAGGACAGTCATCTACAGTGTCTCTTTTGCTTAGGGCCTAACTACGACCATAAGTCCTATAGCATTTGCCAGTCCTTCGTACCCAAGACCCTTAGAAGCAGGCTCTCTTCCCTTGTTATCTGCTTACATTGTTAGCTAAGCTATGGGAAGGTACCTTGGGATCTGACACCGAGCCGGTGAAGCACAAGGCCAAGAAACCTCAGCCTGTGACTTCCACTTCACCTCCACTGTCAGGTGTTTCTCCCAAGGTGTTCGTTAACCCGGAGGCATGTCTGACTTCAGGCACAGATTCACAGGCCGAGCCCAGTTATTAGGGCACCTTGAATTCAGCCCCGAGCATATCTTTGGAAGTAGAACAGATGTCCGATTAGGATCTCACAGGGGAATCTAGGCTTGAAATTACGGAGGGCCTGGGGGGGGTACCACGAAGTGTAGTGAGAGAAGAAATTGTGTCAGACACTTTTGAATGCAGACCTTCGTCTGGTCCTCTGATGTTGCATAAAACTGTTTCTCCTGCCAAGAAAAAAAAAAAATCAAGCATTTGTCTCCTGCTAGAGAGGTCACTACAGATTGCCAGGCCTTTTCTCAAAGATTGGTTAAGGCCTTCATGGCACTTAAGCCTCCACCGTCTCAGCTTTCTCCTACTCCCCTTCCTTCTTAGAAATTGATAAGGGACAGTGACTCCTCTGATGAAGAGGAATCCTTAGGATTATTCAACACAAGTCCCCCTCCATAGGAATATATTTCCCCTGAAAAGAAGTCTGTGTTGATTCCCCTCTGGAAGAGATGTCATTTGGTGAAACTATTCTGAAAATGGGAGAACACTTTAAGTGGGACACGTCCCAAATTTTTGATGTCCAAAAAAGATACTATCATACTATCAACTTTTACAAGTTGATTTTCCTAGCCCCTCTGCAGTTCCACCAGTGCATCTTGCATTTCTGGATGCCTTTCATAATGCTTCCCAAACACCAGACTCCCAGGCCCTGACTCCCAAGAAGCTGGACTGCTTCTACAAGGTCCCTGAAGATTGCAAATTCCTCTTCAATTGTCCTGCTGCACACCCAGCAGTCATTTCTGTAGCTGCAGATAAACCATATAGGTTGCTTCCTTTTACCACCCTTCTACCATCAGACAAAAGACAGTAGAAACCTTGAGAGACTGTGTAAAAAGGCCTATACTTTAGCCACCTTGACTTTCAGGGCCATCAGTTATCAGACACATATAACTAAGTACTCCTTAGAGCTTTGTCTCAGGCATCAAGCGCCATTTCAGATCTTCCAGATTCATAAGGAAAAGCCTTGGCTCTCTTTATCGTGGGAGCTTCCTCCCAAGTGGAAAAACACTCCATTAAATGCAGCTGTGATGCCGCAGAGGCTTGTGAAGGATAGCTGCTACTGGTTCAGTTCTCAGAAGATTTTCCTGGCTTAAGTTGCAGCCCCTCGAGGTTGACTTCAAATCTAAATTAATGGATGCACCATTAGATAATTGGTCTGATAGCATCTTCTCTCAAAGTCCCTACATGAAAAAGCTAAGGAACTCAAGGTGTCGAAACACATCTTGGTTTATCCTGTGCCCAGGTTTCGTAAGAATTTCCCATTTAAGTCTGTCTTCATCCACAGCCACACTCAGCACTCCTCCAGTAAGACTTTGAGGGGAGGCAATAGACGGCAGAAGCCTAGGGGTTCACAGGCACCCTCTCAACAAAGAAAGCCCTTTCCTGGCAGTGCAGGGAGTCTGTGACTACCCTGCAGATGTTTCTCTTTCCCCCATTCCCTTCGCATTTGAAATGCTCACAGTGTCTGAGAGAGCATCACTTAAGACACCTGGGTTCATTCCATAATCAAAAAAGAATAACTCATGGTTTAGCACTGCACACCCCCATTCATGGGTACCCCCCCCCCAATGAGAGCAGCTACCTCAATTCCCAAAGCTCCTTTGGGAGCTTTGGCAACAGGGCTCCATTCAAAGGGTCCCTGAAACCTCAAGAGGGAAAGGCTTTTATTGAAGAATGTTCTTAGTGCCCAGAAAGGATGGTCCCTGGAGACCAATCCTGAATTTATCCCATGTCAACACTTTCTTAAAGGTTCCTTCCTTCAGAATGTTGACACTCCATGGCATCTCTTGGCATAAAAGATGCTTACCTTCACATCCCCATTTACCCAATGTTCAGGAAATTCTTAAATTTTTCTGTGGGTTCCTTGCATTTTCAATTCTCTGCCTTGTCCTTTAGTCTTTCTACAGCTCCAAGGGTGTTCACAAAATGCCTGGCTCCAGTGATTGCACATTGCAGGCTTTTGGGTATCCAGATTTTTCCATACCTGGGCAACCAGCTCTTACAGGCCCCAACTCCCCATACTGTACTGCAAAATCTGGAGACCACCATTTCCCTCCTTGAAAATCTGGGATTCACCATCAGCTTTAGAAAGCCAGTCCTCACTCTTTCACAAGACCACATTTCCCTGGGTTGTTGAATCCACACAGACATAATGAGACTGTCCCTTCCACCTCAGAAGGTGTAGGACCTTCGATCCTTCTTTCACTCCCTTCTCTCCTTGACTCGCATCACTGCCAGGGAGTTTGTCAGGGTGCTGGGATTCATGGCTTCAACTATTCCCATAGTGAAAAATGGCAAGACTCCACATGAGGAAATTCCAGTGGTGCCTCAGATTTGTGTGGACCCAGCATTGTCAGCCACTAGAGTACAAAGTCCCCTTCATTCCTTGTCTAAAGAGGGAACTGCTCTTGTGGATCCAACAGATAGACCTAAATCCAGGACTACCTCTGCATCCTCTCACTCCAGTCCAAGAACTCTACACAGATACACCAGACATGGGCTTGGGGGTGGCCTTGGGCAGATTTACAGTTCAGGGACTTTGGTACCCCTCCCCCCCAAAAAAAAAAAAAAAAAAAAAAACCAGAACACATTAACATCACGGAAATGCAACCATTGCTCTTAGCTCTACAAGCATTTCACCCTTTTGTTTTTGCCCAGGCCCTCTCAAACTGTTCACAGACAACATGACAGTCCTTTGGTATGTAAACAAGCGGGGGGACGGGACGGGACCAAATCCTAGCTCCTTTGCAAGTTGGCTCTTCTGGTATGGAAATTCATTGATCAATACCATATGACTATTCAGGCAGTGTGTATCCCCTCCAACTGAAATCTCTTGGCAGACTCCCTGATCAGGTCCTTGACTCAATCCTATGAATGGACGCTTCACATGCATCTGTTCCTGGACATAGTCCACCAATGGGGTATTCTTCAAATAGATTTATTTGCCTCCCCCCTAAACAGACAAATACAAAATTTTGTGCCAGATCCCAAAGTCCTCTGGTTTGGAAGGTAGAACCCCTCTCCTTTTCTTGGAAGGAGATATTTCTGTATGCATTCCCTCCCCTTCCTCTAATTACAAAGGTTCTGTTTAAGATTCGACAGGACCAACCAAAAATCTTGCTGGTGACTCCCTTTTGACCAAGACAGCATCGATTCCTCCTTCTTCTACATTCAGCCAAGGGCCACAAGTTATCCCATAGAGTGGGCCTTCTCACACAAAACAAAGGATCCCTGATACATCCACATCTGTTAAAGCTACAGCTGATACTGTGGGTGGTAGGATTTTAATTCCATTCAGACACCTATTCTCTGAGGAACATGCTCAGGGTTTTGCAGGAGGCAAGAAAACCCAATAGTAGAAAGTCTTACGTTTCCAAATGGAATTGAAATGTCTCTCTAAGAACCTAGACCCACATGATAGTGGGAATCCCAGTGGTTCTATCCTATTTGTGTGAATTGCTCTCTGCTGGCTTGGCTTATTCTTCTGTCAAAGCACATGTCAGCTATTTCTGCTTATCTGCCTCTGTCTCCCCCTCTAGCAGCCAGATTTGGGGTGAAACAATTCCTTAAGGACGTCCTTCACATTAGGTCTCCCAGGAAACCTGTTCCTCCTCTTTGGGACCATCATTTTGATTTAGAAAAGTTGATCCTGCCCCCTTTTGAGCCCTCATCTTCATCCTCTCCTAAACATTGGAAAAGTGTTTTATTAGTGGCCTTGACTTCAGCTAGAAGGGTGTCGGAGATGCATGCTCTTATGACTTCATCTCCCTTATTGATCTTTCATAAGGACAGGGTATCCTTGAGAACAAATCTTCCTTTTATGGATATCTCTGAGAACAAATCCTCCTTTTATGCCAGAAGTGGTTAATGAGGTATCCCTTAACCAGTACATTCACTTAACCCACCTCCTTTCCTTCATCACAAAATCACAGTGAGAAGGTACTGCACTCCTTAGATGTACATAGGCAACTTAGATTTTTAATCTGGGCAAGACTAAAGCTATCAGGAAATCTGATCAGCTATTTGTGAATTTTTATGCAAGGGCTCTGAGTTTGTCTGTTTCCAAGCAGACTATTTCTAAGACTATTTCCCTTTGTTACACACTTGGTGGAAAGATCCTGTGTTCACCTGTGAAGGCCCATTCTACCAGAGTTGTCACTTCCTCTAAGGCATTCTTCAAGGGCTTAGATAACAGCACCATCCTTGAAGCAGCCACTCGGTCTTCTGTTCATACCTTTACCAAACATCACAAACTGGATTAGCATCTCCAGATCCAGAGCCAGATTTGCTAAAACCATTTCACATTGCTTCTTTGAGGGCTCCTCTGCCCTTCCTTCTTGAGCTTTGGCACTCTCCATCAGGTTATGAATACTTACCATAACCGTAGATGTCCTTCTCTTCACTGCTTCAGTATTCTATCCCTCCCTCCTTCCCCCGGGTCTGTTTTGCTTGGATGTACTGTCCTTACAAATCCTTAGTCTGGCATTCCTCCTGGGGCATTCAGTTCTGAGGATGGTAGCTTTTATGGCATACGTCCAGCTGCAGCCTGTGTGCGATGTACTGCATACCCTAAAGTAGTATAAGACTTTTGTATACTGGCTGACATCGGGTCACCTTCTGGCAGAAGCAGTGAAGAGAAGAAAATTTGTGGTTATGGTAATATTTTACAGAACTATGCTTTCTTTCCTATTTGTGTGAATTGCTCAATGCTGGTTGGCTTACTCTTCTATTATGGGCCATGTATCGGCTATCTCTGCTTGTTTGCCTTTTATCTCTTCCTTTAGCTTTTAGATTTGAAGGTAAGCAATTTCTTAGACATCCCTCATATTAGGCCTCCCAGGAAGCCTGTTCCTCCTGTCTGGGATCTTAATTTTGTCTTGGGGAAATTGACTCAGGCTCCTTTTTAGCCTGCAGCTTCAGCTTCCTTGCAACATTGCTCTGGAAAGACTGTTCTTTTGTTAGCCCTTACTTCTGCCAGACGGGTGCCCAAGCTTCAGGCCCTTATTGCTTGTCCTTCTCTTTTTGTGTTTCATAAGGACAGAGAGTCCTTGCATACTAATCCTTATGTCCATTAATCAATCTGTTCATTTGCCCACTTTTTTATCCTTCTCCACAGTCTGCCACTGAGAAGGTTCTGCTCACTTTGGATTTGCACAGACAACTCGTATTTTATTTGGATAAGACTAAGACTGTTAGGAAATCTGACCAGCTCTTTGTTTCTTTTCACCCTAGGCCCTTAGGATTAGCTGTGTCCAAGCAAACTATTTCTGCTTGGATTTCTAAAGCTATTTTTTTTATATTCTTTTCATGGTAAGAGCCTCCCTTGTTCTGTTAAGGCTCATTCTACTAAAGCTGTGGCATCTTCTGGTGCTTTTTTCAAGGATTTGGTTACTAACTGTATTCTTGAGGCAGCTACCTGGACTTCTGTACATACATTTACCAAGCACTACAAGTTGGATGGAATCTCCAGAGCTAGAGCTAGTTTTGTTAGAGCCACACTTCATGGCTTCCTAGAGGGCTGTGCTGGTCCTTCCTCCTCCCAAGTTTCTTCCTGAGCTTTGACACTCTCCTTAATGTTATGAATACTGCAACAGTGATATGGAAGGACATAGTACAGTTATGTAAAATCTGATGGTAACTGTAGATGTCCTTCTCTTCACTGTTGCAGTATTCACTCACCCACTCCTCCCCTGGTCCGTTTGTCTTCTGGATGTAGTGCTTACCTCTTTTTTGCTTGGACTGGCATTCCTATTGTGGCTTTCATTTCAGAAGATGGTACATCCGGACGCCACCTTTATACCCCACACTTCGCTTGGAGTATACAGGTGATGTACAGCATACTTAAAGCAACCTAAGGCTTTGGTATACTGGCCGGACGTCAGGCCACCCTTGGGAGGGGTCCCTAATGTTACAAATACTGCAACAATGAAGATGAGGGCATCTACCATTATGGCAGGATTTTACACAGTTGTACTTTTACCCCTTTTGTGTGTGTATGTGTGTTTTTTGAAACACCTTTATTGAATTATCACTTATGACATAGGCAAATTTACATTTATATAAAAGTAATTAAACTGTATTAAGGTCACGTTTACAAATATTATACTTCACATATATTGCTATATATCGTACAATCTATCAAAAAAAGTAATGTCTTTCGGCTTTTCCTGGTTAGGGGTCACCACAGCGGAAATCCAGTCTGCTAATGATTGGCAGTGGATTTTTACGGTGCCGAGTTGCCAGCCTGATGCCCAGCCTTCAAAGAAGGCACACCCATTCACGTACGCACCTACCTACATGTCTTTAAACATCACTCGACCGCGGGGAGGACATGCAGACTCCACACTAAGGCGCTCCAGCCAAGAATTGAACGGGAGAACCTCTTGCTGTGAGGTGACAATGCTAACTGCTGCACCACCGTGGCCTAACTGTATAATCTAAGCAACATTACATAAATTATTCAATTTCTGACCCTTTTTTTAAATAATAATAAAATGCATTTTAGATTAACTTATTTTTAACATATTATATATATATATATATATATATATATATCTCATATTCAAATATATTCATGTGCATTCATAAATTCAAACTAAAGCCAGAATCATTGTAACAAAAAGAAAACATTAGATAAGAAAAATCATTAGACCAGCAATATTCTACTCTCCCTCACATAACCCAAGAAGTAAGAAACTTTCAAGGATATATATAATATATAAAAAATACATACTAATTTGAATAAATTAAAAAATAATATTATTATAATTACCAACAATATTATTAATAAATAGCCCTATACATTCTATAAAATTTTTTACAATAATCAACTTTGTTAAAACTTTAATAAATGAAATGAAAATATAAAATATTGACTACCTAGTTAAACTCCGTAATTTTAAAATAGGCATAATTGAACAAACATCATTCAAACCAGGTAAACAGTAAGAAAACAACTTAATTTGCCATAATAATTCCAAGCGCTCTAATTGTAATTCAATAGGGCCACCTCTAATATTGGGTAGCAATTGATCTAATATCCAGAATTTAAAACTATGTGTAGGACATTCAGAAATATGTCGGGCAAGGGCATTATCAAAAGATCCTTTCTTAATATTATAAATATGCTCATATATCCTGTCCCTAAGCCGTCGAATGGTTTTTCCCACATAAAAACATGGGCATAACTGGCACTTAGCCACATACACAACCATCTTAGAATTACAATTGGTCTTAAATTTACTTTTAAACACAAGTTCCTGTACCTTAATAGAATTCCCTACAATTATTAGCTTACAGTAAGGGCAATTACCACAGGTGGTCATTTGCTTTTGACCCAAGGTAGGATTAGATCTATTATTGATACCATCTAGAAGTTGTTTAAAATTCGAATCATGCCTGACTGTAATCTTAGGCAAAGAACCCACCCTAGATGTTAGGTCTTAATTTTCCTTTAAAATGCTCCAATTTTTAAAAAAAATGTTCTTTAATAAAGAAAAATTGGAGCAATAAGTGAGGGTAAGACTATACTCAAAGGGTAACTTTAGATCTACCTCATCCATTGGATGTAAAAAAATAGGAAGACTTCATATTCTAACACCTTTTTGCACTTTACTAGTGCTCACCCCATCTATCAAAAGAAATCAGTGGTGAAAAGTCAGGCTGTGAGAGCAGCAAGAATGATTAGCAATAATGAAGACTTTTTGGATGAATGTAAGAATTTAAAAGATATGTTCCTTAATAGAGCCTACCCATATGAATTTATAGATAATATTTTGGAAGAGGTTAAAATGAAGAGGAACAACGGCTTTTATAAACCAATATTATTGAAAGTAACCTCTAACACTACTCCCACTTCAAGCCCTACCTTAGATTTTTTACATCCAATGGATGAGGTAGATCTAAAGTTACCCTTCGAGTATAGTCTTACCCTCACTTATTGCTCCAGTTTTTCTTTATTAAAGAACATTTTTTTAAAAAAATTGGAGCATTTTAAAGGAAAATAAAGACCTAACATCTAGGGTGGGTTCTTTGCCTAAGATTACAGTCAGGCATGATTCGAATTTTAAATAACTTCTAGATGGTATCAATAATAGATCTAATCTTACCTTGGGTCAAAAGAAAATGACCACCTGTGGTAATTGCCCTTACTGTAAGCTAATAATTGTAGGGAATTCTATTAAGGTACAGGAACTTGTGTTTAAAAGTAAATTTAAGACCAATTGTAATTCTAAGATGGTTGTGTATGTGGCTAAGTGCCAGTTATGCCCATGTTTTTATGTGGGAAAAACCATTTGACGGCTTAGGGACAGGATATATGAGCATATTTATAATATTAAGAAAGGATCTTTTGATAATGCCCTTGCCCGACATATTTCTGAATGTCCCACACACAGTTTTAAATTCTGGATATTAGATCAATTGCTACCCAATATTAGAGGTGGCCCTATTGAATTACAATTAGAGCGCTTGGAATTATTATGGCAAATTAAGTTGTTTTCTTACTGTTTACCTGGTTTGAACGATGTTTGTTCAATTATGCCTATTTTAAAATTACGGAGTTTAACTAGGTAGTCAATATTTTATATTTTCATTTCATTTATTAAAGTTTTAACAAAGTTGATTATTGTAAAAAATTTTATAGAATGTATAGGGCTATTTATTAATAATATTGTTGGTAATTATAATAATATTATTTTTAAATTTATTCAAATTAGTATGTATTTTTTATATATTATATATATCCTTGAAAGTTTCTTACTTCTTGGGTTATGTGAGGGAGAGTAGAATATTGCTGGTCTAATGATTTTTCTTATCTAATGTTTTCTTTTTGTTACAATGATTCTGGCTTTAGTTTGAATTTATGAATGCACATGAATATATTTGAATATGAGATATATATATATATATATATATATATATATATATATATATATATATATATATATAAAATATGTTAAAAATAAGTTAATCTAAAATGCATTTTTATGATGCTGTATCTTTTAAACAGAATTGAACAAGGGGCGTAATATCAGCTGACTTGAAAAGGTTATATTAACGGTGTGCTGTCACCTGTTTGATTCTCTGAAGAAGTTCGTACATTGTGCGTACGAAAAGCGCTTAAGTGTATTTAGTTTATTCAAATAAACAGTTTCCACAGACTTTCGAGGCTGCCTTTTTGGTTTTACTAGCTTAAGTTTTTGTTTTTTGGGAGGATAGACTGTGTAATGACCATCAAAAACTTGTTCAATACACTGAGATCCAAAATTGGTCTCCAGTCCCCGGTTTTCTTTGACACCAAAAATAGTCTTGAGTAGAATCCGGATCCTATCTGGTCTGGAGGGACTATTTGGATGACTCTCTTTCTTAGCAGCTTTTCTATCTCTAGTGCTGCTTCTTCCCCTTGACTGGGTGGAACATCGGGAAGATTTTTTGAAGGGAAGGGACAAAGATCAAAGGGGATATGATAACCTCTGGTTATGATCATTTGTACCCAAGAATCGGTGGTGATGGTTAGCCAGGCAGAAGGGTACAAGGAGAAACATCCTCCAACCACCTCCAGAGGAAAGGAGTTGAGCCACTCTTCAGGAGCACTGGTATTGACCAGGAAAAGAATCCCTGGAACCCTGCTTACACGGTCCCCCTCTGCCCTGAAAGGAGAGTCTTCCCTGTGAGTTTCCCCCTCTGTCTCTGGGGGAGAACTCGGCCTGTGTGTCATGGAAAGGACCCTGAGATTTCTTGAACCATATCTTCCCACTCTTTGGTTTCGGGAGAAAGCACATTGAGGGGAAGAAAAACGGACACCTTTGGCAGAAAGGGTCTTACCGTCTTGTTCACATCTGACCAGCGTGCTTTTAACTTTGGGCCTATACAATGAGGAGGGCTCAATGGGGGCATTAAGAAAGGAAGACTTAAAAGGTTCCATGAAGTTGCACAAGCGCATCCAGGCATCTTGTCTCAAGACCGCAGCTGAACCCACTGCTCTAGCTGCTCCTTTTGATGCGTGAGATATCAATCGCATAGAGGAGTTAGATATAAACTCAGTGGTGGCCAGCTGAGAGGCGACTTTGTCACAGACCTTATCAGACACTGCACCAGCCAAGGTTTCAGAGAGCTCAGAAACCAGATCCCTTTGAAGCCTGGTAAAATGTGACATATAATTCAGGGACCTGATAGCAAAGGTCGCTGAAGCAAAGGTGCGCGTCCCTATTCTGTCCAGGGCCCGGGACTCTCTGTTAGGTGGATGGACAGTCTGGCTTTCTTCTTCTGCCAGATCCTTTTTTGTTGTGGCCGCCACCACCAGGGCATCTACAGGAAGGCCTTTGGACCAGTGGGGATCTGAAGCAGGAGGGGAGAAGATCTTATCTGGCCTCCGGGGAATAGCTTCAACAGTATCAGGGGCCTTTCAAGCACGCTGCACGATGAACTTGACAAGTTCATCGGCAGGTGGAGTAACCCAGGAGGTAGGGGGGCCGGGCACGAAAAGCCTGCAGGAACTCAGATTCCTCAGGGGTCAGATTAGAGGGCTGCCAGTTACCTGTCTGTTTCAGGATTTCAAGGATATCCCCAAAGGATACCTCAAAGGGTGACCGAGGGGATCCTTCCCCTTCATCGAAATCTGTGTCTTCAGTGAGAGACTCCTCTGCGGAGTCCATGTGCTTCCTCTTACACGAACTTTTTCGGTGGACCTCCTCAGCGGGAGAAGCTGGGAAGACGACGGAAAAGGGGATTCCTGAGGAAATATGTCCTGAGGCCCTTGCACCCGGTGTCCGCCAGGTGCGACTTGTGAAACCAGTGTACCAGAGGAGTGCGGAGGTATAGACAGTCCGGTATCGCCAGCAGCAGCGAAAGCCTTCTCCATCAGTTGGAAGACTGGTCCACCCAGAGAGGAGTGTATGTCAAGGATAGGGGGCACTCCTCCCCTAAGTGGCTCAGCCTGCCGACTCGGAGTCCCTGGATGGCTGTGGAGCAGCAAGCTATGCATATCACAGCTGACATCCCGGGTCGTAGCAAAACAATTCTGCCACAAAGGCAACTGCGGTTCTTTAGTGAGATCCATAAATGGAACCACAGAAGGGGAAGACTGTACTATATTCATGGACTTCAAAGGCAATGAAGGAGGAGAATAAGAAGGTGTCTTTGGAGATGGGTGATCACCTCCCAAGGAAGGATAGTTCCTGGGGGTGGAATACCTCTGGCCAAGAATGCCTGGTCCACAAGATGCAACACATCATGTTCAGAAAGACTTCTAGTGAACCTCACAGAGACTGAGGGAGAAACAGGCCTGTCCACAAAAGAGCGCAGACTCTGTGCCCATCTCATCTGATCGCACCGAGGACAACGGTGCCAAGAAAGATTCAGCTACTGTAGTCTGCACTGAAGAAGTCATTGGTGCCGATGTCATTGTCTGCACCGACACAGGGATTGGTGCCGAGGTGGTTGTCGGTGCCGAAACTGGAACCGACAAAACTGGAGTCAGTAATAAAGGCCTCTGTTCTGAGGAAGATCTTGGAGCCGATGCGATCAAGATCTGCGCCAACTGAACGGTCGGTGCCGATACAGTGGTAAAGGTCTGAACCAAGGAGCCCCTCGGTGCCGATATGTAGAAGGCTGCAGGAGAGGACGGAGCCGAAATCACTAATGGAGCCGAAGGCCTCGGTGCCGAAGGCACTGGGGCTGACTGAGAGAGCTCCGGAGCCGAAATTTTAGCCTTTTTAGATTTTGGTTGGTGAGAGTCCCCAGCCGGGGGTGAAGGCAAGGATTTAGCCTTAGTAGAAACATCCATTTTCTTATGGGCTTTAGGAGGGGTTGAGACCTGTGCCCCAGAAATAGCCTCTGAAAAAGGAGATTTTAGAAGTCCCTTCAGTATCAGCTTATTTTTCCTTTCTAACAAAGTTCTATTAGAAAAATTTGAAAAGTTTTCACATATAGTAAAAGGTGGTTCAACAGGTAAATGGGAAGCTCCCAAACAATAAACACATAAAGAGTGTGCATCAGAACTAGGCAGTTTGTGTCCACAATCAGAACAGCATTTAAACCCCAGACTACCCTTTTTATCTGCTATATTAACAAATAGAAAATACCAGCAATGGTACCAGAGAGTACCCGAAAGTATGAAAAAGAAGAGGAAAGAGATTACCAACGATGGTAAGGAGAAATTACCTCGCGGTAAAAAGGGGAAGTAAAGGGCAGAAAAAAAATCTGAGGAAATTATGAACGCTAGATGCGATAGGGCAAGAGACAATAAAATATCAACTTTTCTGACAGAAAAGTAATTTGTAAAGCAATTAAACAACAATTGACTGTACTTAGCTCAAGAGAAGTAGCTTGACACGACCGGATGGCAATGCGGCAAATGAAATCTGAGGTAACAGGGAGAGGGGAATTGTGGGTAAGAGGTTAGCTCGAGAGTTTGAAGCTGATGCGAGCTTGGAAAATGGCCGGTTCAGTTCTGAGCTCTGAAACCGATACCCATACGTAAGGAATGAACGAAGATTAACAGTATCAGATGTGTTAGCTATAGTAATAGACTAATATTGCAGTAACCTGAGCTATTAGGAGTATATTCTGCCAAGGATACAAACCAACTGACCAGATTTCCACAGCTTAAGGCACCTTCCATGAACTCTCCATATAAAAGGCAGTTAAAGCAAAAAATGCTTCAGAGCTTTCTTGCCACTGAATTATGCTCCTTCTGTGGGCTTCATGGAACTGATAGTTGGCTAGCAAATTCTTCAAGGCCAAGCAGATAATTCCTCTGCTGGGATAAACCATCCACTGTTTAATTTTTTTTTTTTTTTTTTTTTTTTTTTAGTAGTGAAATTTATATTGCTTATGCTGGGAAACTAAATTTTATTTGGACTGTCATACTGTTCTAGGGGATTTCACTTCTGTAAATGCTTGTGTGAACTTTGCGTTAAAATCAGTATTTTGAACTTTTCTCAATGTAGAATTATAGAATTTATGTTAGGGGCAGAATTTGATACTTTTGGGGACATCCGTGTGTGTTTTTTGTACCTCAACACCACTTTTTCAGGCTGTCACAAGGTTTACCAACACTTACAGGATTTGATACCTGTCTTTGATGCTTCCTTCTCAACCGAACCAATGGAGCATTGCCCCCCCCCCCCCAAATGCAAGAAGAAGAAAGTTGTTAGGAAGTCTTTTGGTGTCAGGTTGGCTCCTTTTATACTTCAGCCACTGATGGATGACTCTGCTGTGGATAGTCTTTGTTCCTCAGATTGCCCATCATTTTCCTCCAGTCCCCCTGGTGTAGCACCTACAGCCACTAAGCATTTGTCTTCTGCAGATGTAGGGATATCCTGTAAGCAAGGGAGAACCACTGTTGTCGATTTCATGGGAAGCCGTGGGTGAAAGTGTGCCATATAACTGGGAAAGGGAGCCTGAGTCCCAGGATAGTGTGCCTGTCTTTTTCCAGGGAGTCTAGGAAGAGAAACAAAAAGCAAAAAAAATGGCATCTTTATCTACTTCCATGGACAGGGAAGATTTGCTGGGGAATTCATTTCTGCTTTTACTTTGTCGAATTCTTCTTTTGAGAAGAAATGAAAGAGAGTTCCTTCTCCTTCTAGAACCTGCATGGGAGAATGTTGTGCTTCTGGTTTACTTCACAGTGTGAATATGCTAGTTCCAAAGAAAGTGTTTCAGATTTCCCTCAAGAAGATCTATCTTTTTTGAGTCTTTAATTAAAATGAATGTGTTACGGCACCATTGCTACCTCACAGAAAGAGGTTCCCTGGTTCGATTCTTGGTTGGAGTGCCTTCTGTGTGGGGGTCTGCATGCCCTCCCTGTGTTCGTGTGGATTTCCTCCGGGTGCTCCACTTTCTTCCCGCATTCCAAAGACATGCAGTAGGTGGATTGAACACTCTAAATTGTCCATAGGTAGGTGTGTGTGTGTGTGTGTGTGTGTGTGTGTGTGTGTGTGTGTGTGTGTGTGTGTGTGTGTGTGTGTGTGTGTGTGTGTGTGTGTGTGTGTGTGTGTCTGTGTCTGTGTCTGTGTCTGTGGTGTGTAAGAGCTACCGAGGCAGGGTTAGCAACCCAGCGGTGTAACCCTTGGCTGTAGATGATTGCTACAGTTGAAGTGACTCTCTGACCCCATGTGCAAAAATGGGAAAAAAGAGTGATGGATGGATTTCATTGGAGACCAAATTAAATCCCTACTTTCCAACAAAAGTGTTATAATTTATTGTAGTTTGATATGACACCACCTATGATGACTGTCCCGTTTTATCTGTGTCTGGGGATATTTTTATGACAGCTTGTAGTTTACCTGATAGTTTACCCCTGCTTCTAGAACATCTGACAGGTTAAATCAGGTACCAGAGATTCACAAATTTTTGTTTTCCAGCCCTAAAGCAGACCCTGCAGTGATTTCCTTAAGTAAAACTGTTGCTGTTAAACCGGTGGTTAATTCTAACCCCACTCTTTTCCAATATAGGTTCATACGTGATTACTAGGCTAATGATCCCAGGGGGCCTTTTGTAAGGCTAGCTATGTTTCTCAAGAGTAAAGCCACCAACACACATATAATGCATATGCCATAGAAGAAGCTAAGGCCCTGATAGAATAAGGATGGAAAGATTTTTGACATATTTGGGAAGACGTATTCTGCCATGTTAACATTTAGCATTTTAAACTACCAGGCTCTCATGTTACAGTTTTCACTTCTATCTTTTGAGAACATGAAAAAGTTAACTGTTACTTTTGCTTATTCTGAGATAATGAAGACCTTCTGTTTTTTTTTTTGCTTGTCATGTAATTAAATGTTTCTTAAAGTGTTCCTATAATGCTGCCTTCTGGGCCATCTTGAGATTTGCTTGGCTACAGTTTCAACATTTACCAGATGTTAAAATTGAGATTTTAAATTCTGCCCTGGATGTGGGGATTCTATTTGGCCCTTATTGCAGCTGAGGTTCTTAAGAGTTGATAAGAGGGGAAAACTGATTCAAAGGCTGTCATAAACCTTCCAGTCTTGTTTAAACTAAGTAAAAAAAAAACTAATTCTTTCCACCTTGGCTCTCTTTTTAAAACGCAGTTTAAGCAGCAATGTGCCAATAAACAGGATTTTAAAAAGCAATGGTATGGAGACTCCAAAAAGAAAGGAAATACCTTAAAATCTAGGACAGTCCTAAAAGTCAGCATGACTGTTCCCTACTTCAGGCTGCTCCCCAACCCCTGGCAATCTCTCCATTTATCTGAATCTGTATCTTTGTCTGTGGCACCAGATTGTGTCAGACAAATTGGTTCTCAGAGTCATTCAGAAGGGGTACATCTGGCAGTGGGATTCCCCACCTTCTTTTCAGGGGATCCTTCTTTACTCAGTCAAACAAATATCCATGTTTCCACCAGTTTCAGTACAGATGTTATTCCAGAATGTCCTGGAATCAAGGCCTTCCTACCAGATGGGCAAAGACTTTTATTCAGGGATTTTTCTAGTGCACCAGAAAGAAGGAACTTTGAGACAAGTGCTTTCTTTGATTAATCTGTCTTTTTTATGAAAGTTTTAAAGTGCATAATATTATCCCTTCAGACCCCATTGCCTATTATCATCCTTACTAACTTTCATGGTAAATCTAGACTTAAAAAAAGCCTAGCATCACATTCCCATTGGAAAACATTTTAGATATTTCTTATGATAGTCTGTGTTGGATTAAATTATCAGTCATCTGGTTTACCCTTCTACAGCTCCAATGATATTCACAGTGTCTGACTCTAGTAATTCCTTTTCGCAGTTTTAAAGGCATTCACATTTTCCATATTTAGACAATTGTGTTATGTTTGCAGACTGTCTTTCAAGTTGTAAGGAATCATTGACAAATGTTCAGAAACTCTTCCCCAGTCTGGATCACAAGTGAATTTACAAAACAACACTCTCATCCCTTTTCAAAGTAATTTTCTATGAGTGTCTGTTAGATTATTCCCTGGGGAGTGGTTTTCTTCCTCCAGACCGAGTTGAGATGTACCAAGAGGTATTCATCATATTGATCACTTCTGCAGTAGACTTAGCTATATGAGTTATAGCTTGCAAAGGATATAACAGACGGCCAGCTTCCAAAGCGTCATGGCACTTTCCAGTTGTCCAAATCATTAGGCAGCTCGAGATGTGTTAACTAAAAAGGCAGATTTGGTTACCAAAATCTTCAGAGCTTTCTTGTCATTGTAGAAAATGCTCCTCTGCAGGCTTTTGAGGATTGATGGTTGGCTTTTGTTGTTCCTTTGCTGGATAGATAAGTTCCTTTTGAAGTAAAAAACTTCTACATTATAAAAATTGTTGATTTGTTGTACTTTATGTAGAAAAGTCATTTTTAAGCTGGGAGTAATCAAAAAACATAAACAGCCATCCTGAGCAAGTAACTGAAGTAACTGACTGTGCTACATCCAGTACAAATGTCAGTAGTATCCAAAAAATCCAAAGGCAAGTAAAACTGTTTATTAACATAAAGCATACGAAAAGTTAAGTGCTTTCATCTCAAGCTGTAAGAGACTTCATCAGAACAAATGCCACTAGTAACTGAATCCTTTATATAACAATCTGTTACTAATTAGAATAATTAAGTATGGAAGCACTTAAAGGTACAAAGCAGAAAAGACATGTAACAATTCTAAATAAAGAAAATCAAGCATGAAAATGGTACATCCTGTGATGAATATAAAACATAAAATCAAAGCTGGGAGTAATGTTTTAACAGACTGCCACAAGACTTGATTGTACTTCTAAATGAAAGCAAGTTTTTTCTGGCCAGTTCAGAAGTTGTTTCAAGTAATTGAAAATAACTTTCCTGTGGAGAAACTGTGTTTACTTTAATTTTGGGGGCTGGTAACGTGTTTTAAAGTGTGCAAAAAAAGTGGCTTTTAAAGACTTTAGTTTTACTTGCCTTTTCTGCACGTTTCCCTGAGAAAGTCTCACCATTTTCAGCTGATCATAGAACAAGCTACTGGTCCCCTACACAGTTTTCTTCTGCCAACACTACACAGGTTTTTGATATCCATTCTTTTAATAGTTGTTCATCTGAGTGGGTCATAAGTCTGCCATTTATGTTGGCAAATGTCCAGACAATTTAAAACATGGGTGTTTGAGCACGTTACTGATATTAACAATTGTAGGATGTCTAATGCTTTGTGTAAACACATTTTAAGACATCATATTGCCAATTTCAGATTTACTGTCATTGACAGGATTATTTTCACTGGTTTTAATAAGCAGAGCTGGAAGGATGTATTAAGCAAAAAAGAATTGGGTGGGATTTTTAGGTTAGGTGCTGTATTTCTGCCCTGTTTAAATGAGACTATCTGATTGGTTTAGTTATGGATTTGGGAGGGATGTGAGGAAATATTTTTGTATTTAAATGTGTTCACTTCGAAGCATTTAGTGTTATTTTCTTTGTTTTAAGCACTAAGGCACATGCCAAAACTGGTTTGCTTGTGTGTGTGTTGGTCTTTAAAGACCATATACAGTGAATATAAAAAGTGTACACACCCCTGTTAAAATGCCAGGTTTTTGTGAAATAAAAAAATGAGACCACAATAAATCATTTCAAAACGTTTCCCACCTTTAATGTGACCTATAACCTGTACAATTCAATTGAAAAACAAACATATCTATTAGGGGAAACATAAAAAATAAAAAACATACAATAAGCTGGTTGCATAAGTGTGCACACCCTTAAACTAATACTTTGTTGAAGTACCTTTTGATTTAATTACAACATTCAGTCTTCTTGGGCAGGGGTCTTTCAGCATGGCACATCGTGACTTGGCAATATTTGCCCACTCTTCCTTGAAAATGTGCTTCAAATCTGTCAGATTGCGAGGGCATCTCTTGTGCACAGTCCCCTTCAGGTCACTCCTCAGATTTTCTATTGGATTTAGGTCTGGGCAATTCCAAAACTTTAATTTTCTTCTGGTGAAGCCATTCTTTTGTTGATTTGGATGTATATGCTTGGGGTCATTGTCATGTTGAAAGGTGAAATTAGTCATCTTCAGCTTTCTAGCAGACACCTAAAGATTTTAGGCCAAAAGTGACTGGTATTTGGAACTGTTCATAATTCCCTCCACCTTGACTAAAGCCCCAGTTGCAGCTGAAGAAAAGCAACCCCAAAGCATGATACTGCCACCACCATCCTCCACCGTTTGGATGATGTTCTTTTGGTGATGTGAAGTACTGTTTTTGCTCCAAACGTACCTTTTGGAATTTTGGCCAAAAAGTTCAACCTTGGTCTCATCAGACCATAACACATTTTCCCACATGGTTTTAGGAGACTTGATGTATTGTTTTGCAAATTTTAGCTGGGCCTGGATGTTTTTCTGTGTAAGAAAAGGCTTCTGTCTTGCAGCCCTACCCCATAGGCCAGACATATGGAGAATAGAGGAAATTGTTGTCACATGTAGTACACAACCAGTACTTGCCAGAAATTCCTGCAACTCTTTCAGTGTTGCTGTAGGTCTCTTGACAGGCTCCTTGACCAGTTTTCTTCTTGTCTTTTCATCAGTTTTGGAGGGACATCCAGTTCTTTGTAACGTCACTGTTGTCCCATATTTTCTCCACTTTTTGATGACTGTGGTGTATCCAGTGCTGTGGAAATATTTTTTGTACCCTTCTGACTGATACCTTTCAACAATGAGATCTCTTTAATGCTTTGTAAGCTCTCTCAGAACCATGGCTTTTGCTGTATCAGGCAACTGAGTAAATGTCAGGAAAATCCTACTAGGACAGATGAACTTTATTTGCGGTTAATCAGTCTCTTTAATTAATGGCAGGTATGTACCCAAGAAGACTGAATGCTGTAATTAAATCAAAAGGTGCTTCATCAAAGTATTAGTTTAAGGGTGTGCACACTTATGCAACCCAGCTTATTGTGTGTTTTTTATTTTTTATATTTTCCCCTAACATATTTGTTTGTTTTTCAATTGAATTGTACAAGTTATAGGTCACAATAAAGGTGGGAAAAGTTTTGAAATAATTTATTTTGGTCTCATTTTTTATATCACAAAACCTGGCATTTTAACAGGGGTGTGTATAATTTTTATATCCACCGTACGTCAACAGAGTGCTGGTCTTGTCTTTTTTTTTTTTTTTTTTTGCAGTCCTTCTTACAGCCACAAAAAGAAGTTGTTAAACAAACAGCCTTTGCCAGTACAGTAGGCTTGCAAATTCCCTCAGCCACAGGTGGGTGACTCTGCTGTGCTCATAGCTTTTTCCTCAGACCACTTGTCTTTTACCTCAGATCCCTCTGGTGTAGCACCTACAGCCACTTTGTACCAGAGTCTCTGCAGCGGTTGAGGTCCCCTCAGTGAACAGGGAAGAGACACTCTTATCAATCTTGGCAGAGGGAACATGGAATGCTTTCCTGTTTAGTCAGTATGTTGTACCTATCCTTAGGGAAGCTAGTGCCACCATTAATAACATTATTAGCCCCATTTTGCCTGTCAAAAAGAAACAGAAAACTTAATGTGTCTACTCTTCCTCAAATTTCCTTAGACAGGAATAGTTTACTGGGTTCGTCTTGGGGTTTAATTCAGGCTGTTGATCCTTCTTACAAGTTGGTTTCTGGTAACATAAAGAGGGATCCTTATTTTCCTAAAGGATTCAGCATTCTGAATCTGGGCAAAATGATGAAGTGACAGATGCAGGGTTTTCTCCTAGGAAAGCTCAGTTTCTGATCCTTCCTGTAGGGGGTTCGCTTTCTCTGAGACTAGTTCCATGTTGTATAAGTGTTTTAAGTGGGAGAGTGAGATTTCTCACTCCTTCAGAAAATACTAGGAACTGCTGTAGAAAGAATTTCCAAAACCTTCACCTATTCCCCCAGTTTTGTCCGCTCTGGAAGGGTGTGTGTGTTACTGCCTGAAATTTTCTTGACTGCTTTCTGTCCCTAAATAGGTAAATAGAATGCATCAAGTCCATCAGTCTTTTTAAGTTTTTATACACTCTTCCCAAACCTGATCCAGAAGCTACAGCTTTAGTCAGTCGTACTGCTCCTAAATATTTGGTTGATTTCAACTCCACTCTTTCTGACAAGGATGAAAAGATTATTGAAAAGTATGGGGGAAAAAGTGTATGCTTTCGCAACTTTGATTTTCAGAATTTTGAATTGTCAGGTTGATATGTTGGTTTATTCTGACTGAGAAAGTATGAGGAATATTTTGTGTACTGTTTCTTCTTGTGAGGAAAATTTGAATAATTTAGTTTCTTCCATTGTACAAGTCACAACTCATTGTGCACAGTGTGTGTATGAATCAGTTGATACTTCTTTCAGGACTATGGCCACAGGTACTGCTTTGAGGAGGTTTTCCTGGCTGCATTCTCTGAATATTCCAGATGATTTGAAAATGAGATTTTAAATTCTTTTTTTTTTTTTTTTTTTTTTTTTGATAGAAATTTAGTTTTTCGCTCCTGTCCTGCAGAGGTTATCAGAAAGTGTGATGGAAAGGGTAGGTTGATATTTTTCAGCCATCCTTTTCCAAATTTTCTACAGGAATCTCTAACCCCCTCATCCAGTTTTGGGAAAAAAACATAAACAATTTCAACAAAATGCTGGTAAACAGACATTTAAAAATAAATGGCACTGGGGGGTGTTTCAGAAAGAATTCAGGACCCCCCCCCCCAAATCAAGAACAGTCCAACTAGTCTAAATGAATATTTAAGGGACCTTGTCCCCACTTTCCCTCCCTGGCTGTACCTTTTCCCTTCCATAAAGTCTGAATCTTCACGTATCACTTTGGGAACAGATAGTTTGAGACAAATGGGTGTTGAAGATCATTCATCAAGGTTACAGATAGCAGCGAGAGGAATTCCTCCCCTTTTTGGTGAGTAATTCCTCATCCACCAGACCAGAGTCCTTTATTTCCCCATGTACTTCAACACCTGCTGTCCCAGGAAGTGGTAGAACCAGTTCATTCTACCCTGACTGGGAAGGGATTTATTCAAGGATGGTTTTAGTGCCAAAGAAAGAAAATGCTTGAAGACTTTTTCAAAATGATATCACTTCACAACCTATTACTACTTCTTCCTTTTTCAGGTTTCCTGGTAACACTAGATTTAAAAGATGTTTATCATCACACCCCTGTTCATCCAGACATTGGTTGTTTCTTACGATTTTATGTGTCAGAATCACATTATCAGTTCTCTACCTTACCCTTTGGACCATCCACTGCACCAAGAGTTTTCACAAAGTGTCTAGCTCCAGTTTTAGTTCATTTGTAGACTACAGGGTATCCACGTTTAGACAAATTGTTTGTCTTTTTAGAGAGCTTTTTTCAAAGAATCAGGAATATCTCACTTGGGTGTGAGACTTTTTACACAAGTGGGGATTTCAAGAGAACATTCAAAAGTCTTCCTTTCTTTTTTGTGACTTCTTCACTGTATTCCTGGCATGTCAGCTAAACACCACAGTTCAAAGAGCTTCTCTTTCACAGGTAAAAATAGATTTATATCTCTATCTATTTCTAAGGTTCTCTAATTGGACTTTGGTCATTTCAGTGAAATACCTCAGGAATTTGGGTCTAATGGCATCTATAATTCTCATGATACCCCTGGCAAGACCCCACATGAGAAAGATACAATGTTATCTCAAGTTTGTTTGGTCCCAACACCAACATCCATTGTCTTTTCAAATCCCAGTGCTGGTGTGTGTCAGAAGAGATGTGGTGGACACAGCAAATTTCTCTAAATAGAAATCTCCTCTTCTCCCTCCCTACTTCAAATGAGTCAGTCACCACAAATGCATTGGTCTTTGCTTGCTAACTAGTTTCAGGAGTGATAAAGGTCTAAGGTGTGTTGGGATATCAAGGACAGACACAAGTACATAAATATAAAAGGGATGCTTGCCCTGATCAAGACAGTCAAGTCTCTGAATCATCTTTGGTCCCCTGGACCCTCTTGTTATTAGACTGTACAACACTCATGTTGTACATCAACAAGCAAGGGGGAGGAGAAAACAGGTTGTACCCTCTTTGCAGAATAGCCATTTTAGCTAAAGATATAGCTTTACAGCACTGTCTCACTCTGTAGGTATCCTAAGTCACAACAGAGCAAAAGTGTGTGGCAGACAAGCCGTGCAGGACAAGGCAGGTCCTCTCAAATGGAAAGTAGATTGGGAGTCTTCCAAGGTTTAATACATCTGTGGGGAATTCCTCAAGTAGTCTTACTTGCCTCCTCTCTGAACAATCAGCTGGCAAGATTTTGCTCAGGACTCCATGCAAGAAGGCTGGAAAGCAGATGCCTTTTCTTTTTGTGGGCAGGAGTGTTCCTGTATGCTTTTCCACTGATTATCCAGTGTACTTCCAAAGATTCAGAAGGAATCCCCCAAAATCATTGTGGTGACTTCCTTCTTTTGGAAATGGCCAAGGGCAGTTACCACAAGCTTCCTCACAGAATCGATCTCCTCACGCAAGATCATGAGTGTTTGATGCACCCTGACCCCATTCAACCTGAACTGACTACCTGGATGATAGGGCCTTAATTTCCTTTAGGCACCTCTTTACTGAGAACATGCAACAGTTATTAACAGAGGTAAGAAAGCCTGCCACTAGAATGTCACATATTAGCAAATGGAAAAGGTTTTCTAGTTGGTGCTAACAACATAACCAGCACCAGTTCAGGGCTAGTTATTCTTTGGTGTTACAATGTTTGTGTGCATTATCTTATGGACTTTCTTAGTCCTCCATGAAGGTTCTTTTATTCACCATTTCAGCATGTCTTTCTATGGATCCTCTTTCAATGCATTCTCATATCAAAATGTTTTGAAAGGGTTTTGCATAAGAGACCTTCAAGTAAACTGTTAGCACCTCAATGGTATCTTCATTTCTTCCATTTGAACTAGCTAATCTGGCTAACTTGAGGTTTTTAACATGAAAAGTATTTACTGATTGCTCTGACCTGTGCAAGAAGAGCATCTTAGTCAGAAGCTGTTTGGTGAGTCAACACTATCTTATTTTCCACAGAAACAATGTTTCTTTGAGAATTCATCCTTCTTTTATGCCTAAGTAGTGTCTCAGTTTACTTTAAGCAAAAGTATACTCCACCCGTTTCATTTCCTAAACCTAGAAATGAGGGTGAAAGGATACCTTGGATGTCCACAGACAACTCAGTACTATCTTGATAGAAATAAATCTTACAGATCTTCAGATCTTATTGTTCATTTCTTGTGAAGGTAAGAAGGGACAACCTGTGTCAGAACAGAACATTTCCAGTTGGTTGTGTAAGGCTATTATCTTTTGTTATACACACCACAACAGAACTATTCCGGTCAGGGTCGCTTTATCTATGGCTTTTTTCAGAAGGGTTGTATTCTAGAAGCAGCAGCTTGGTCCTCTATGCATACTTTTACAAGGCATTATAAGTTTGATTCTTTCTCTAGGTCTAGATCAGGCTTTGCTAGGACCATTGTCCAAGGACTCTTGGACCTTTCTCCTTCCACCTCTCAAATATAGTAAGCTTAGGGTAATCTACTCATGTAGGTAAGGCTACTGCAGCAGTGATCAGTATGATGAACACAATACAGTTGTGTAAGTAAAATTGACATAACAGATGTTCAAATGATCACTGCTGCAGTAGCCATTTTTCTCCTCCATTCCCCTTATTTTTTGTTGTTTATGCCAGGGTGTGAATATTTATTTTTGTTGTTCCTTGTATTGTCCTTACAGGGATCAGTCTCTCTCTCTCTGTTGGCGTGAAAGCTGTGAAGGGCTTGGCAGCCAAACCTGTCTTTTTAGTCAACTCAACTTGATCTAACGTGCTCTGAAGCTTTGGAAGCTGGTCGGTTGTTATATCCTTTGCAGGATAGAACCAATATAGCTAAGGCTACTGAAGGAGTGATCATTCGAACATCTACTGTTATGGTAAGTTTACTTTCACAACTGTACTTTCATGCTAAACTTTTCCAAGCAATCTCTGGTATCTGCCAAGGAATTTCTCAGGATTCTAGGCTACACGGCTTCTGTGATTCTTGTAATTCCCTTGGCCAGACTTCACATGAGGACAATTCAGTTATACTCAGGTCAATCTGGACCCAACACCAACATCTCAAGTGTGATAAGCTGATTTTTCCAGTAGAACAGGGCAGATTGGGATTACCTGATTTGAAGGGGTATTTCAGAGCTACACGGTTAAGGCTCCTAGACATAGCACAAGCAGAAAACTATAATTCAAAGTGGAACAGGATGATGATGAAACGGGGGGGGGGCTCAAGAAGCAAGGAGAGACTAGGATTTGGGATGTAGGCCTTTAAGGAGAATAACAGTGATCATACAGAATATTATATCTGTAAAGTAGCAGGAAGTATCCTAAGAACTAAAGTAGATAGGGATGACTGCAATTAGGGATATAGACAATATGCAAGAGTGGGCTGGACTTTATTGGCAAAAATTGGCAGAGGAACCAAGGTATTGGGAGCAAATAACTAGGGAGGGAAAGATGATAGATTGGGAAGACACCAAGAATTTATTTGGACTGCACATTAGAGATTGCCTTCCCTGTCAAGGATTGATGACAGAGTATAGGCAAAGAGAAAGAAATAGGGGGGCCCTAAATGAAAGACCAGCACTGGTAGAGATTTTATTAGAATCTAGAACAGAAGCTGCCATTAGAAATAATTAGTAGAGCATATAAAATTTTGCATGATAACTGTAAGAATCAGTCAGAAGAGGTTAAGAAAGGATTGGGAAGAGAGACTACATAAGAAATCCACAAAGAAAAAATGGGAGGATATATGTATGTCTCCCAAATATGCAACACAGTCTAGAAGAGTTAGGATTTTTGCTTGGAAATGTTTACGTAGATATTTTTATACCCCCAAGTACATTCCAGAGAATTTTTCCTCAGGTGGACATCAAATGTTGGAAGTATGACAAGGAAGAAAGAGGTAATTGGGAACATATTTCTGGGAGTGCGGTGAGTTGGAGGACTTTAAGGATTCCCTTTGGGATGCACTGTCGGAGATTCTGGGTGGGCAGATTGGTGTGACAAGGGAGATGATCTTTCTGAGTTATGATACAGAATTGGAATTGCCTAGACATGGTAAGGCTTGGTGTGTCTAATTATGGTGGGTGCCAAAAAAGCAATTACTAGAAAATCAAAATCTAAACCAATTATACTAGAAGTAGTGATTACAGTAACAGAGATAAAATAACTGGAATTGAGATCTTTAGAAAAGGGTAGGAGCAAACTACATAGGAAAGCATGGAAACAATACATACATGAGAGGAATGAGATTTAAAGGAAGGCAGGACTTAAATGAGCTATGTAATGTTTGACTGAAAATGACTGGGTAGATTATAAGTGATGTGTAATGTTTGCAACTGGGAGTGTGTTAGTATGGTTTGTGATGTAAAATGCTTACAACTAGGATTGTGTCTGCTTGATTTGTTTTCATTTATATAAATGCATGATTGCCTGTGTCGTAAGTGATAGTTTAATAAAGATGTTTCTTGTTTAAAAAAAAGGCAGGAATTGAATAATTTATGTAATGTTGCGTAGGTTATATGATATATATAAATATATGTGAAGTATAATGTTTGTAAATGTGAACTTGTTAGTACAGTTTGATTACTTCTGTATAAATGTAAATTTGCATATGTCACAAGTGATAATTCAGTAAAGGTGTTTAAAAAAAGTGTCTGGTACCAGTATTTGCTTTCTGTTGAACTCAGGGAATCCAGATTTTCCCTTCTTAGATGATCGGTTGATTCAAGCTACCTTGCCATGGATTCTTCTGCAACATCTTCAGTTTATCCTCTCACAGTTGGGGTTCACAGTCATCTACAAAAATTCCTCCCTGCAGCAAACTCAGGACCTAGTTTTCCTGGGCTGCAGACTGGATGCAAAAACAATGCAGGACTACCAGCCTTAAGAAAAAGTGCAAAGCCTTATAGACTGCTTTCATGGCCTTGCCTCCCTTAACCATTGTTAAGCCAGGGAGAACCTAAGGGCTCTGGGATTCATGGCAGCTGCTTATCCCAATGCTTCCTATAGACAAACTACATATGAGGAAATTCAGTGGTATCTAAAAACAGCGTGCCCTCAACACTCACACACTTTAGAGTCAGTGATTCCTCTGTTACTGTGTCTCAGAAGGAAAGGTGTAAGGACCAGTTGACACTCAATCCAAGACTCCCCTTCACTTCTCCATCCCCAGTTCAGGCAATATGCAGAGATGACTTAGATGAGGCATGAGGAGCCTGGACAGGGACCCACCTAGTACAGACCTGATGGCAGACAAAACTATTAAAAGGAACATATCAACTTAAAGGAGATTAGGGCTGTCATCCAAGCTCTTTGAGTTTTCTCTCATGTCTGGAAACCATGTCCCTTATGAGTGTTCACATACAACACAACTGTCAAGTGGTACGGAAGTAAGGGGAAACCAGATCTTAACTGTGCAAATTGGCACTAATAGCAACATACAGCCCATCACAAGACAAGAGACCTGAACAAGCAAGTTTTCTTGGATATCATTCAGTGTTGGAGCAGACTTCATATAGACCTGTTTACCTCACTAAACAACAAACTGCTCCCCCTTTTCTTCACCAGGGGGGATCTTGCCCTTCAACCTGGAGGATAGATGCTTTACCCTTTCAGTGGACAGGGAAATTAATATATGCTTTCCCTCCACTACCTCTCATTTGAAAGTTGGCCCAAAATAAAAAAAAACTTTTTCTGGTGACCTCTTTCTGGCCAAGATTACATTGGTCCCCTCTTCTCTTTTATCTAACCATGGGCATATGCTAAAAACTGCTACTTCAAGCAGATCTCATCAGACAGCAGAAGGGGTCTCTACTACACCCCAACCTGTCATCCTAAACCTAACCCCATGGGATGATAGGGTTCTAATTCCTTACAGGCAGTATTTCTCCAAAGACTTAATTTGGTTCTCTAGCCAGGAAACCCACCACTCAAAAATCCTACGTATCCAAATGGAAGAGATTTTCATTTGGGTGCCACAAGATTGGACAGGGCTCCAGAAGATCAGTGGTACCTTTCATATTGAAATATCTGTGTGAGCTCATGCATACAGGTCTGGTCTGTGCTTCTGTCAAAGCCCACCTGTCAGCCATCTCTGCCTGCTTACCTTTCAGTCCCCGACTTATGTCTAGATCTGAGGTCAAGGTATGTTTTAAAGGGAGTCAGCACCTTAGACCTCCAAGGAAGCCCATAATCCTTCCTTTCGGCTCAAATTTTGTGCCGTGCTTATCTTACGTCCTTTGTAACCAGCAGTAACAGCAAATCTCAAATTCTGCACCTAGAAAACTATTCTGGTTCTCAGTTCAGCTGGGAGACTATCAGATCTTCAGGCACTTGTGGCCATTCCTCCTCTTTTATTTTTCACAAGGACAGGGTGACTCTGAGGGCTAACTCTTCATGTGTGTTCAGATAGTGAACAAGTTGCCTTTCAACCAGGCCATAAACCTTCCTACTTTCCTTCCCAATTTACAGAATCCAGAGGAAAGGTTACTACACTCTCTAGATGTTTGCAGATGGCTAAGATTCTAGCTGGACAAAATCCAGCCAAAAATCTGAACAACTGTTTTTCTCTCTCATGGATTCAAAACTGGGTCACCGTTATCTAAGCAAACCATTGCAAGATGGATCTCTAAGGCCATCTCTTTTTGCTATTCTCTGCATGGCAAATCTTTACTCTCATGCACTCATGGTAGTTCTGCTAGGGAAGTGGCACCCTTTGTGGCCTTTTACAAACGGGTGGGTACCGGGGCCTTACTGGAAGCTGCCACCTGATCTTCTGTACACACCTTCACTAAGCACTACAGGATTTATGTCTTTTCAAGGTCTAGATCTACCTTTTCTAGGTCAGTCCTTTCTGGCCTGTTGTGGAGAATTCTGTTGCTTATCAGTCAACCACCCTTACATTCCCTTCAGCCCTGGGAATCAACCATTGCTTAAAAATACTTCTACAGTGATTTCAGTAAGGACATAGTAGAGTTCTGTGAGATCTTACCATATCAGTAGATCTACTGATAACGCTTGCGGTATTCCTTCTCATTCTCCTCCTCTGTGTTTATTTCTATTAAATCTCTCTTCTCTCCTGTCTCCCTCAGTTTCTACCCTATGGGACTGTACCCTAGAACAAGGGTCTTAATTCCCACTTAGTGCTTTGACCTTCCTAGCTGACCACTACTTTCTTAGGGGTCTTTAGGCTGCCAGCTAGGAGATTAGGAGATAGTCTGAAGAATTACGCTCGTACATCCACCTGTATACTGCACTGCTTGCGAGCTGAGGTCCTGCATCAGATGTACAATCCTAGAAAGGTAAATACTCTCGGTCAACAAAGCCAACCCTTTGCAAGTAAAACCAGATGCATTATCTTTTGCTGTCATGCAGTGACGAACCACCCATTGCAGATGTGCTGTGGAAAGCCTTGTTGTCAGAGCCGTAGTGGTTTCCAAATGTCTCTGTTGTAAACAACTGTGCCATAGTCATTTGTGCATTGATGTTTATCTTCACCAAGCATTTTTGTCTCAACTGAGACTTCAGGAGCAGAGGTTCATTTGGTATGCCTGCTTCAGAACACAGACTTCGAAACTGTCCATTTCTAAACTGTGATGGCTTTATTACTTCAGATTCAATCCAGCCATTGACCCATGAAAGAGGATCTCTAATCTTTTCTAATATGAGATTTAAACAATAAGATTCTTACCATATCAGTTGGTCTCTGAGGGAACTCCTTGAAGTTGCTTTGTTTCGACAGCACCTCTATGCAGCTTCTTGTGTTGCATTTGGAGTTTGCTTGTTTGTTTATTTGCATGCTTGCTCACTTATTTATTTGTGTGCATTAACTGTGGTTTAATGGACTTGATCCAAAATTGACCCATTTCTGTCACAACCCCTGAATTTTGAAAAGATTTCTGATACTCAAAGTGACTGTCAAAAACAGGAGTACAAAAGTACTAAAATTCTCCTCACCAGCAAAATGCTTCCAAAGCATATGACCTTTAATGAATTGTGTTTAACCCTGGATGACCCTAGCGTCTAGTTAGTCTAGGCCCAGTGTAACTGCATTTAATTTGGTCCATCTTAATTCAGTTTTCTGTTACACTTTTTTAAAAGATTATTTCAGTGTAGTATACTAGACTGTACTGGAACAGTAGAGCTATGCATGGACCTTCTTTGGATTTATGTAATTTTTGCAAAGGTTGGTTCAGTTGTGAAAAATGAAATAGAACTCCTTCAACTGCCTTGTTTAATGAAGAGACTTTTATTATATTTGGACACATCAAGTTCTCCCTGTCAGCTTTCCTGGTCTGTATAAGGAGAAAAATATATTTATACATACATATACGTACACATACACACAACCAAAATAATCAAAAACAAGTAAAAGTCAACACAGAAATTGACAGCAGAAACATTGACACTTCATTGCACATGCTGTGAGGTTTAAGCTCTGTGCTTTTTGTAGAAGGGCATGCCTGCTAACAGCCCCCCACACCCTCTGATAATTGTATATACTAACTCCAGGATCGTTCGATACCAGGGAGAGGACATATTTCCCATCCTTGGATTAGTACAGTCTCTCTGACCATCTGTTTTGTTGTTCAAAGTATGTTGACCTTACAGCTTGCTGACCACATTAAGTACTGCACTATATATATATATCTGTGTGTGTGTGTGTGTGTAGATATATATAGGGCTTATATAATATAAATGGAGACATCAAATTTTGTAAAATATTTTTTTTACATGAGATGCAGATAATGATAAGGCCCCCAGGCTCAAAGTGGGCAGCTCCACCACTCTTCTGCAGCTTCCAGTATGTTTTAAAAGCAAATGGCGTTCTGTTCCACAGACCTCTGTTCCTTTAAATAAACAAACAAACAAAAATAAAAGGCAGAATGTCATGCAAGTATTACATTGGAGAGTGAAGTCTAAAGGACCAGAACCGACCAGACCTCTGCATATTCACGGTCGCCTTCTGGAGTAATTAGGCCCCTTACCCAAAAGTATCGCGTGGCACCTATCCAACACGGCAGCCCTAAGACGACCCTCTCCTGTGCGAATGCACACAGCTAGTTAAGGAACTATAATTAACCTGCCTAGCCCCTTACCCAAAAGTATCGCGTGGCACCTATCCAACACGGCAGCCCTAAGACGACCCTCTCCTGTGCGAATGCACACAGCTAGTTAAGGAACTATAATTAACCTGCCTAGGTAAAAAAATCTACCTTTCTCACAGCATTTTTACAGACTGTTGTGTCAGGCACCAACAGAAAGACCTCGGACTTGTTTAGTCTCCTCCAATCTAATGTTTTGCTTAAAAGTAAGCCATCTGCTTTCTGAATTCTACCATCAGTTACTTGCAACCTGTTAACTTAAGCCTACTATAATAGTGGACCTTTTACTAAGAGAAACAGTCTGCTACATTCTACTAAAGGCGGCTACCTTTGGAAGAAGGTAAATCCTTGGCGGTGTAATCCCCGTGGTGTTATCCCTGCTCCCGAGGTTTCATTACACCCCCGCGGTATTTCCGCCGCGTCATTTTGTCTAAAGGACCAGAACCGACCAGACCTCTGCATATTCACGGTCGCCTTCTGGAGTAATTAGGCCCCTTACCCAAAAGTATCGCGTGGCACCTATCCAACACGGCAGCCCTAAGACGACCCTCTCCTGTGCGAATGCACACAGCTAGTTAAGGAACTCTAATTAACCTGCCTAGGTAAAAAAATCTACCTTTCTCACAGCATTTTTACAGACTGTTGTGTCAGGCACCAACGGAAAGACCTCGGACTTGTTTAGTCTCCTCCAATCTAATTTTTTGCTTAAAAGTAAGCCATCTGCTTTCTGAATTCTACCATCAGTTACCTGCAACCTGTTAACTTAAGCCTACTATAATAGTGGACCTTTTACTAAGAGAAACAGTCTGCTACATTCTACTAAAGGCGGCTACCTTTGGAAGAAGGTAAATCCTTGGCGGTGTAATCCCCGCGGTGTTATCCCTGCTCCCGAGGTTTCATTACACCCCCGCGGTATTTCCGCCGCGTCATTTTGTCTAAAGGACCAGAACCGACCAGACCTCTGCATATTCACGGTCGCCTTCTGGAGTAATTAGGGTATGTTGCAGTTGATTTCAACCCCGCAGTGTCTTTTTTTCAACAGTTATTTCTAACTTAACCAAGGTTTGTTGTGGGTGAATCACTGTGATACTAGCCTTGCTTGATTTGATGATGCAGTTGTTTGCTATGGAACTAATGGTGTTTGTTGAGAAATTTAATTGAATGAAAGTATCTGTTATTCACAGTTGTGATTTGCCAGCCGCTTGAGAAGCACACTCACCCAGCCTCTTTCACCTGGCTTTAGAAGTGTTTTGTTGTTCTTGCAGCTGAACTATCGTGTTTGTTAAGAAGTTCACTACCAGGGTTACTGCTGTAATGTGAGCGCGTTGTTAGTACTGCTCGCTCATCCTAGCTTAACACTTCTGTATGTTTCGTATTTTTGACTTGACCTCCAGTGCAAAGTGTTTCTTTACTTGCTTAAGCTCTAGACTTGTTATAATTTGTTACGGTGCGTACTTCAGAGCACGCTCTGAAGGCCCAGTGGCGTAGCCCAAGTGCTCCAGTATAGCGCAGGTCGCCAAACAGTAAAATAATAATATGTGATTAATATTCTGTAACTGTTTTACTCAGAAGAATAACGGCACTACATGTTTTATCTCAAACTGTTTAAATTAGCTATGACTTGTGTACTGCTTGAATCTTAACCATTCAGTCCTTTATTTTCTCCTCTCAGCCCCTTACCCAAAAGTATCGCGTGGCACCTATCCAACACGGCAGCCCTAAGACGACCCTCTCCTGTGCGAATGCACACAGCTAGTTAAGGAACTATAATTAACCTGCCTAGGTAAAAAAATCTACCTTTCTCACAGCATTTTTACAGACTGTTGTGTCAGGCACCAACGGAAAGACCTCGGACTTGTTTAGTCTCCTCCAATCTAATGTTTTGCTTAAAAGTAAGCCATCTGCTTTCTGAATTCTACCATCAGTTACTTGCAACCTGTTAACTTAAGCCTACTATAATAGTGGACCTTTTACTAAGAGAAACAGTCTGCTACATTCTACTAAAGGCGGCTACCTTTGGAAGAAGGTAAATCCTTGGCGGTGTAATCCCCGTGGTGTTATCCCTGCTCCCGAGGTTTCATTACACCCCCGCGGTATTTCCGCCGCGTCATTTTGTCTAAAGGACCAGAACCGACCAGACCTCTGCATATTCACGGTCGCCTTCTGGAGTAATTAGGCCCCTTACCCAAAAGTATCGCGTGGCACCTATCCAACACGGCAGCCCTAAGACGACCCTCTCCTGTGCGAATGCACACAGCTAGTTAAGGAACTATAATTAACCTGCCTAGGTAAAAAAATCTACCTTTCTCACAGCATTTTTACAGACTGTTGTGTCAGGCACCAACGGAAAGACCTCGGACTTGTTTAGTCTCCTCCAATCTAATTTTCTGCTTAAAAGTAAGCCATCTGCTTTCTGAATTCTACCATCAGTTACCTGCAACCTGTTAACTTAAGCCTACTATAATAGTGGACCTTTTACTAAGAGAAACAGTCTGCTACATTCTACTAAAGGCGGCTACCTTTGGAAGAAGGTAAATCCTTGGCGGTGTAATCCCCGCGGTGTTATCCCTGCTCCCGAGGTTTCATTACACCCCCGCGGTATTTCCGCCGTGTCATTTTGTCTAAAGGACCAGAACCGACCAGACCTCTGCATATTCACGGTCGCCTTCTGGAGTAATTAGGGTATGTTGCAGTTGATTTCAACCCCGCAGTGTCTTTTTTTCAACAGTTATTTCTAACTTAACCAAGGTTTGTTGTGGGTGAATCACTGTGATACTAGCCTTGCTTGATTTGATGATGCAGTTGTTTGCTATGGAACTAATGGTGTTTGTTGAGAAATTTAATTGAATGAAAGTATCTGTTATTCACAGTTGTGATTTGCCAGCCGCTTGAGAAGCACACTCACCCAGCCTCTTTCACCTGGCTTTAGAAGTGTTTTGTTGTTCTTGCAGCTGAACTATCGTGTTTGTTAAGAAGTTCACTACCAGGGTTACTGCTGTAATGTGAGCGCGTTGTTAGTACTGCTCGCTCATCCTAGCTTAACACTTCTGTATGTTTCGTATTTTTGACTTGACCTCCAGTGCAAAGTGTTTCTTTACTTGCTTAAGCTCTAGACTTGTTATAATTTGTTACGGTGCGTACTTCAGAGCACGCTCTGAAGGCCCAGTGGCGTAGCCCAAGTGCTCCAGTATAGCGCAGGTCGCCAAACAGTAAAAGAATAATATGTGATTAATATTCTGTAACTGTTTTACTCAGAAGAATAACGGCACTACATGTTTTATCTCAAACTGTTTAAATTAGCTATGACTTGTGTACTGCTTGAATCTTAACCATTCTGTCCTTTATTTTCTCCTCTCAGCCCCTTACCCAAAAGTATCGCGTGGCACCTATCCAACATGGCAGCCCTAAGACGACCCTCTCCTGTGCAAATGCACACAGCTAGTTAAGGAACTATAATTAACCTGCCTAGGTAAAAAAATCTACCTTTCTCACAGCATTTTTACAGACTGTTGTGTCAGGCACCAACGGAAAGACCTCGGACTTGTTTAGTCTCCTCCAATCTAATGTTTTGCTTAAAAGTAAGCCATCTGCTTTCTGAATTCTACCATCAGTTACCTGCAACCTGTTAACTTAAGCCTACTATAATAGTGGACCTTTTACTAAGAGAAACAGTCTGCTACATTCTACTAAAGGCGGCTACCTTTGGAAGAAGGTAAATCCTTGGCGGTGTAATCCCGCTCGCCTTCGCTCGGGCTCCAGCCCCACCCTGCCCCCTATTCCCACCCGCCCCCACTACCTCTACATTTATTTTGATCATTAGATCCATCCCCCTTCCCTCCACCCAATCGCAACAGTCCCTCTCCTGAATACCACTCCCCCACTCATCAGCTGACCTTACTTCAAGGACCACCCCCCCTATCTGCCCTCACAACTCCTTCTTTAAACACTCTCACCTCCCGCCTCCTAGTCTCTCTGTTCACTCGTAACTCTGTTCACTCGTAACAAGGCAGCTCACTCCCCCCCCCCCCCACACCATGGCAGGACACTCTTATACTAATCTCCCTCCTATAATGCTTCTACTTATCTCAACCTACCTGCTAACAAGTTATGATACCTTAAACCCTGCAGATGCCTACCTTCCCAACAGTCAAACCTCCCTGTACTCCAATGTCACCCTCAATTGTATTCATCCCTCTTTTTACCCAACTTCTAACAATAATCCCTACTGCTTCCACCTCACCCTCTCTTACCCAAAATCATCCTCATCTAGAGATAATCTCATACTAATAATTAAACTCCAAAGAATACTTGACCATTTAAAAAGATCCATAACTAGAGATGGTGACATCCACCCCAACCCTGGCCCCTCCATTGACCTAGGCTTAAACTCTGGAAGCACTCCTAGAAGCCCATTAGGCTCACTCCATATGCTTCACCTCAATGTACGAAGCATCAACAACAAAGTTCACAACTTACATGCTCTGCTAGAAATTCACTCCCCTGACATCATGTGTCTTTCTGAAACATGGCTCAAACCTATCACCAAGGATGAGGAAATCATCCCACCTGGGTATAACATCCTCAGGGCAGATAGAGTAACAAGAAAGGGTGGAGGAATAGCAGTTTTATTCAAGAACTCCTTGAACATTACCAGACACCCCCTTCAACCTCCAATTCTCCGCAACCAAGAATTGATTGCCCTAAAACTTAGCCTAAATAACCAAAAAAGTGTTAATCTCATAGTCACTTATTTACCCCCAGGGAACAACACTGAAATCCTTGAACAAACCCTCAACTGGCTTTCCACCATCTACCCACAAGAAACAATAATTCTAGGAGACGTTAACATTGACTGGTCTCTATACTCCTCTCATCCCAACCCTCTCCCCATTAACTTACATGGTTTTTCCCAACTTATTCTTTCTCCCACTAGAATTGGATATCCCCAACAAAAAGATAGTACCATTGACTGGATCCTTACAAACAAAGACCCTACCAACTATTCCGTGGGGACCCTCCCCAACGACCTTAGCGACCACCTCATTACCTTTATAACAAAACACAAATGCCCAAACACTCACCCCCCCCCTAACCAGACTTGTTAGGAACAGCAAGAATTTCATCCCGGATCAATTTCTTGCAGACCTTAAAGCATGCAACTGGTCTATCCTAAAAACCCTTCCCTTAGAAGAGAGTGTATCCCATTTTAATGACACTTTCCTCAAAATACTTGACTCCCATGCTCCAAAACGACTCATTAGAATCAGGGATCGTATCGCACCTTGGCTATCTAATGACACAAAAAATAAAATTAAACTCAGAAACCTGGCATGGAACAAATGGAGGACCACTAAGACCCCCCTAGACCGTAACAAATTCCTTCAGCTTAGAAACTCAACTAAAGCAGCCGTTACATCCGATAAAAAGCAATATTTCTATCACCTCCAAGATAAGCATCAAAACAACCCTAAAAAATTTTGGGCTGGCTTCAACCAACTCCTCCATCCAGGCAAATCTTCCACCCCCACACCTGCAACACTCATGGATAAAGATCCAAGTGAGATAGCAAACTCTTTTAATTCTTTTTTTACTGAGACTATCCAGTCCCTCGCCAGTCAACTTACCTCTTCCCCCTTGGCCGCAACCACCCCCAAGGTTCCTAATCAACCTGCCTTCAACTTAGCACCCACCTCTACCTTCTATATCCGTACCCTTCTAAAAAAACTCAAACCAACCACCCTAGCGGCTGACCTACTTCCGGCTAAATACTTGCAAATAGCAGCTGATGCCATTGCTTACCCTGTATCTATCCTTATTAACCGTTCCATCTCTGAAGCCTCTATCCCCACTATCTGGAAAACCTCCTATATCATTCCTCTCCACAAAGGAGGTCCCTCCACTGATACTTCTAATTATCGACCCATTGCAATTCTGTCCCCTCTATCCAAAATTATGGAACGCTGCATTCACAAGCAACTTATCACCCACCTTACCCATAACAATCTCCTATCTAACTCCCAACACGGCTTTCGCCCACATCATAGCACCACCACTGCTCTTCTCTCCTTTGTTGACTCAATCAACTGCAACCGGAATAACAAATTAATTTCCTCTGCGCTCTTTCTTGACCTATCAAAAGCCTTTGATATGGTTAACCATAAACAACTTCTCCTCACACTGGAAACCTTCAATCTTAGCAAATCCACCATAAGTTGGTTCAACGCATACCTCTCTGGTAGAAAACAAGCAGTACAGTGGCAAAATAGGATTTCAGACCTTCTCCCCACTAATATCGGTGTCCCTCAAGGATCTATCCTCGGTCCCCTTCTTTTCTCTCTCTTTATTAACGGTTTACACTCAGTCCTTCCCAATACCACCTGCATCCAATATGCAGATGACTCTACCCTTATTTGTTCTGACGTCTCTCTCACCAACCTTCAAGCTACTACCCAAATCTGCTTCTCATTAGTCGAAAAATGGTTCTCAGACCTAAAACTCCTACTCAATCCAACCAAAACCAAATTACTTTTATTCTTCCCTTCTCCAGCAATACCTCCCAGTCTACAATTTCCCAGCACCCAAACCCCTACCTTTGTTGTCTCTGCTAACAATGGCACCAAAATCTTTCCAGTCTCTCACACTAAACTACTTGGGGTGACAATAGACCACAAACTTAGATTTGACATGCATGTGAATCTGACCATTAAAACACTTAACAAGAAACTCGGGTCCATGTACAGGATAAAGAAATTCCTAACCCCTCACACCAAGCTAACCATTGCTAGAACTCATCTCCTCTCCACCCTCCTATATGCCTCCCCTATATTCTCCTTCCTTCATAAAAAAGAGCTTAATAAACTATCCACTGCCTATCACCACATAGCTAGATTTATCACAGGTATGCCCTACCGTACCCACCATTGCCTAAACCTCAGAACACTAGGATGGTTAGAATTGTCTAATGTTCTGAAACTTAACCAGCTTACTGAGGCATTCAAAATCATTAAACACCCTGACAAAACTCCCTCTCTAAATAACACTCTTACCCCCTATTCAAATCTATCATCCCTCAGGTCATCCAAAAGTAGTCAAGTATTGACCATCAAACCTAACAACTCAGGAGGGGATGCTCTCTATGCCAATTCCATTGGCAAGACATGGAATGTTCTTCCAAGCAACCTTAGACAAATGACCACTCTGGACCAATTCAAAATTCACCTCCGAGCGTTTCTAAAAACCCAATGGTTATGCCCATGCCCTAACCCTGATTAATATCACATTCCCTTGACCCCAAACGGCCTAGCCAAGCCACTACGTAACCCAACTCAAATGGGTGCACCTTATAACCTTCACAATCCATCTAACCAACTCCTTTCTTCCCAGGATTCCATCTTTTTTTATCTACTTATTGTTCTTATCCAATATTAGAAGTGTACCAACATATTGAACTTAATGTCTAATTTCTATTGTATTGTTTAGAATATTTGCTCTTGTACCACTACTCTTTGGAGCTTTTCCAATATCAGAAGAGTACTCAACGTATTATACTAAATGTCTAATTTCTATTGTAATGTTTGGAATATGTGCTCTTGTACCTCTGTTCTTTGGAGCTTTTCTCCCCGGGCCTCCACTGAAAACGGATATGTATCCAGCTGGACTATCCCGGTCAACAAATGTAAAATAAAATAAAATAAATAAAATAAAGTGATGCACATTTACCATAAGGCATAATCTGCTGCTACTATTTCATTATTTGCATCCAACCAAACTAGGAACAAATTCCCCTCCTGCATCCTAACCTGTTGATAAGGATTCAGTGCTTCTTGTTAAAATGGGAAAAAGTGAAAATGTCTAATACCCTGGATGTAAAGACATTTGTTTTCCTCACATGATTTCAGGTGAACGTTCCATTTTAGAGCAGTTTCAGAAAGAATTGCAGTCTATTCCCAGTGTTAATGTTAAAACAGAATACAGGAGAACAGATGATATCTTCCAGTCATTGATGTCATTGTTTTTATTCCAGGTTAATTTTGTTTTATTAAAAAAGTACAAGACCTTAATTTCAGATCTATATTCAAATCTGACCAAGTTTTTTTATTTGTGCTTTTACCCTGCTGTTTGTCATTAGTCCTTTTGCAGCCAGTCAACCCAGTCATTCAACATCAGCGGGCATGAGTCCATATAAGAGGGACATCATTCAAGCAGCCATCAGTTCCCTTGTGTGCATGCCCAGTTAACAGTGGCAGCTGGTGAATTCAAATCAAAGGGGGGCTGCAGGAGACAGCCGAATCAGTGGGGCCAAATAGGAAGGGGTGGGGGCCCAGTTAGAAAGGGGTGTGGTTATGTTACAGTGAGTTAATCCTAACAAAGCTTACCAATTTACATAAAATAAGTGCTTAGTCACTATTGCACATGCTGAACAGTCTGCCAACCAATAGTAGACTAAAGTGCATTTCAGAGTTATTGAGGTGTTAGTTTAAATTTCTGCTGCACAGAGACAGTAGTCACAGCCTGTATGCTTACCCCCCAGTGCACATTAGTCTTGCAAAGCTAGAATTACAGCAGTAAGTAGCAGGGACAGTTATTTCATTCTCACACTGTCATAGTCCCCCCATCCCAATTGTCTACCTAAAACCCAAAATACCTTGTTTGAGCTTACAGAGTTAAAACAATTGAAAAAAAAGACAACAATTACATTACTTTATTGCTTTCACATAAACATTAGTCAAAGGTCAGCACTAATTACACCCAAATGCACAGCAGTCTTGCAAAGGCAGAATTATACCAGTAAAGAGTAAGACCACTAATTTCATTTACAAACAGCCCCCCCCCCCCAATACCTGTTACATACCTAAATAGGTGGTTTGGCCTCACCAGCATTAGTAATAATGTTTTCATTACTGTATTGAATTGATGCATGCAAATAAGAGTTTGCATTCTGTCTTGTTACATATTAGTCTTGCAAAGCCAGAATTATTACACCATTACAGTGCCAAACATTTCATCCACCATCATATCAATTGCCGACCTAAGGTATTTGCTTTGCCTTGCCAATGATTGCATTAATTTACTCTGTTGCACAGAAACAGTAGTCACAGGCTTGTATGAAAGCTGTCTACCCAAATACACATTAATCTTGCAAAGCCACAATTACAACAGTAAATAGCAATGCTAGTCAACTCATCTCATTCACAAACATCCCCATTACCTAACTAAATTAGCTTCTTTTTACCTTGTCAGGGTTAAAGTAGAAGTAATAGTAACAGCTGGGTTGCATACTTGAATTACTTTCATTTTGTTTGCAGACATATTAGTCACAGTTTGTGTGTGCCAGCCAAATACACATTTAATTTTATTTATTTTACTTTTATTTACCTGGGTTTCTGCAACCAGCTTTAGTTGAAAAAAAAAACTTTTCAGCATGTGTCCAGGGAGAAAAGCTCTGACATGTTAGAAACATTTTAAAACAAACATTCAGTGTACACATGAACAGGTATGAAATAACATACATTAAGAACTACTCATAAACGTGCAAATTATTTTGCATTCATCTTAAAGTACAGACAGAAATGTGTTATAGTTTTGCAAAGCTGGAATTACAACAGTAAACAGTAGGGCCAGTTGTTTCATTCACACATAGCTTCAATGTCCATATTCTCCCCCACCCACAGTATCTAATTTGATCTTGCAAGGTTAAAAACAAAAACAACAAAACAAAGATGACACTGTTATTAGGTAAGTATTCTTTTTTTTTTTCACAAACAATACTCAAAGAGTTCAGACCTTGTGGTCAGTCTTACTTCACTCAAATGCTCATTTCTCTAGGTAAGCAAGTCAGAACTCCAGTCATTCAGTTTGCATATAGGCATTGCCTCATTCCAACTACCTACCCAGGGAATCTGCTTTGAGCCTACAAGGTTTAAAATAATGAAAATAAAAGATGGTTACATTACTGTATGTCTTTCCAATCACATAGCCAAGAACTCGCAGGTGATCTTACTTCAGTTCACCCATACACACTTTACTCATGCAAGAGTAGAGTTTGTTTCAACATCAAAACATTGACAGACTATCCTAATGTATCTTGACTAACCCTACAAAAAGATATTAGGTTAAAAAAAAATGCCATCCACAAATGGCCCCCCAGAATACACTGCATACCTAGTATCTCTCTGACTCCTGCCAGGATAGTGTATTAAAATAAAGAAAGTCATCAACAGCCCCCTAAACACAACAGACCACTAGTATCTTATTAACCATGCTATTGTATTAAAAAAAGAAAATCAGCAGCAGTCCCCAAAACACATTTCCTCCGTAGTATCTGGTTAACCCTGTCAGGATATTATATGAAAAAAAAGTATTCAAAAGCCTTCAGATAAACAGGTCACTAGTATCTGGTTGACCCTGACAGTGTGTTAAATTACAAAAGAAAATAATCAGCACTCCCCAAAACAAATTGCCTCCCTAGTATCTGGCTAACCCTGTCAGAGTATTATATTAAAAAAAAAAAAAAAAAAAAAAACAGAAAGTCATCAACAGCCCCCAAAACACATAGACCACATACTGGTATCTGGCTGACCATGCCAGAATATTGTTAGAAAATCATTGCAAACAGTCCCCAAAATAGCCAGTTCACTGCAGATTCAGTCTTCTACTATCTGGTTGACACTGCTAGCCTCCAGGCCCAGGATGTCAGAAAAAATTATAATCCTCTACTGCACCATTTAACAATTATCTAGTCAAACCTGCCAGGAAATTAAATACAGAAATTGTCTGGTCGACCCTGTCAGGAAAAAAAGTAAATAAATACAGAAAGCATCTGGTTGACCCTTCCAGGAAAAAAAACTCCAGAAAGTATCTGGCTGGCCCTGCCAGGAAAAAAAAAAAAAAAAACAAACAAACTTAGAACTGAATTATTTTTTCTGGGGAGGGGGGGTAATTTAAATGTTTCTCACCTTAAACCTCCTTTGGCTTGTAAGATTATATCTGATAAATTTTGTTCCACTTTTTTTTTGCTTCTCTCTCCACTCTCTTGTGCTCCCCCTCACAACTACGCAAGAGCAACAGGACTAATTGGCAGCCATGTCACGTGCTCAGATTACGTGACAGGCTGCTGACTTAACAGTCCTGTTGGCTTCCTGTTTCCTGACGTTAAAACTTCAATGACTTCTGAACATCTTCATTGATGCCTGCAGTCTTCCCAATCCAGACTCTTCTAATTAGAAACAGTCTAGTAACAAAAAGGTAGCTTTTTTATTTATTTATTTTTTATTTGGAATTCAAGCATGCTCCGAGTTCCGTGTAGCATCTCATCTTCAGCTTTACACACTAGTTTGCAGTTCAAACTGCTACTAGAGTGAAAAATTAGTAATTAAACTTTTTTTTTTTTTTTTTTTTTTTTTTTTTTTGGGATGAGAAAGTTGGGGGGGGTGCAGCCCAGCCGTCCTGTACCACAAGCCACCCCTACCAGTTAAGCAGCTGAAGGGGAGCCATGCAGTGGACTGTCTGTCCTGGTTGTCCCTCTTGACCACAAGGGACAACTGCTTCTCAAATAAGCAGAAAGAAATATAGGTTGCAAACTGGCAGTGTAGGAAGATGAGTCCTACTACTGAGTCCCACCTTATATGAGGAGCAACAAGGCAACTTGCTTTCTTAATATCACCAAACTGAGTATTTTCATTTGTTGCTGAGCATTAAAGTTAAGAAATGCATGTTAATGCCAAACAATTTCCTAACTGAAGAATACTGCCCATCAGAAGTAAGATGAGGGTCCCATTTGTGAGTTTGGGCTCATTGCTGTGGTTATTAATCTAAGATGTTGAAAGCTGTAATTTGTTTGTTAACTCATTCACTCCGGAGCAGCTCAGGAAAAGCTGCCTGCTTAATTCCACCATAGGAACAACAGTGCAGCCTGAGCTCATTTTCAGAAAATCCATTTGTAATACCATACAGAAAACAAATGTTCATAACTCTTTAACTTTAAGAGCTAGACTAAAAATGTAAACATGAAAGTTGTTCAGCAGACACCGACCTTTCCAACAGTGTAAATGTTGATAGTGTATATCAAAGTCATTAGTAAATATTTGGCAAGGAATGCTGATATTGTGCATATTTTTTACCTTTTTGGAAAAACAAAGCATAATATCTTGGTCAATGTACCATGCAGACCCATACAATTTAAATGTAATTTGTTAGTATGAATGTCAGCTTTAAAATTATACCTTAACCATTACCGTGTGATGTTCCTTTCTTGAGATATTCACAGAAATATGATTAATATATTATTTTTCATAATTGATAAAGCATAATATCTCATCACCTGTAACAGATGGAGCCTACATATCAGTGTAGAAGTTGTGCATCTGAATGTCCGCTTCAAAATGATGCATCATTTGTGTGATCTCCATGCTCCCTTGCAAAGATATGAGCATAATAATAAAAAGTATTGTAAATGTATAATTTTCATAATCATACAAGACTAAACAAACTGTGATATCTGTACATGTGTAGAGTGCACAGACGCAGTTCTTTTACCATGTTGTACTGAGTAACACTGTCTTCAAAATTAGGTATTACTTGGCACACTGACATGCTCCCTTGCAAAGTTATTTACCAAAATATGAAAAAAAATCATAATTTCCATAACCTAATTCCAAACAAACTTTGATATCTGCACATGTATCCAACATACAGGCACAATTATTTTACCATGTTGGAACCAGCAATACTGTCATCAAAATGAGGTATTACTTGGCATATTCAGATGCTCCCTTACAAAAGTATCTACCAAAATATGAAAAAAATCATAATTTCCGTAACAAACTTTGATATCTGCACATGAGTACAACAGACAGGCACTATTCTTTTCCCATGTTAGAACTATCAATACTGTCTTCACAATGCGGTATTACTTGGCACATTCAGATGCTCCCTTGTAATGTTATTTACCAAAATATGAAACAAAAATCATAATTTTCATAACCCATGTCCGAAACAAACTTTGATATCTGCATATGAGTACAACATACAGACACCATTCTTTTACCATGTTAGAACTATCAGTACTGTCTTCAAAATGAGGTATTACTTAGCACATTCAGATGCTCCCTTGCAAAGTTATTTACCAAGATATAAAATATATATAATTTCCATAACCTAAGTCCAAAACAAACTTTGATATCTGCATGTGTACAACATAGTGGCGCAATTCTTTTACCATGTTGGAACCAGTAATACTGTCTTCAAAATGAGGTATTACTTGGCACATTCAGATGCTCCCTTGCAAAGTTATTTACCAAAATATAAAAAAAAATCATAATTTCCATAACCTAAGTCCGAAACAAACATTGCTATCTGCACATGTGTACAACATACAGGCCCAATTCTTTTACATGTTGGAACTATCAATACTATACATATACACATACAATACATATTCGATTGTACATGCTAGCACTCTCCTGAAACAGTTGTTCTTTCTCAGCATCTTCACCAGCTTCTTACCACAGTTATTTGCCAAATTCATAAAAATATATTTTACACAACACATTTCATAATAGAGTTTTACTTACCATACTGGTCCCTACTTGGTCATGGGTGTTTTCCATTCTTCTCACAAGCTGCATATTGCCAATCCTGCATAGCTCTCCTCACGCCATTGTGGAGGTCAGTCAAGAACAAGGCAATGCCTTCCTCAGTTAGGTGAACGCCATCCCTTCTGAACAGGTGAAGATCTTTTGTGGTGATGCTGTCGTGACAGATTGTAGATCCACCGACCCTGTGTATCAAGCCATGCATGAACCCATTCTGTAAACGTCTGGCCTTGTGCACTGCCCATTGACAATTTTCTGTTTTCCACATCTGTCGAGGAATTATGTCAGGCCACACAAAATGACAACGTGGCCACCACGACTGCAGGTGTTCAAAAATTGCTCTGATTTGAAATCGCAGCCTTCCGAGTGGTTGACGGATGACATCATTCCCTCCAATGTGCAGCACAAGGATGTCGGGCTCAGGGTAGATGGAACACTTCTCTTCCAACAACTGCAGTACTCTGCTCCAGTGCATACCTCTTCTTGCAATCCAGTATACCTTCAGACTGGATGTGGAGAAGCTCAAGTTGTACTGGTTTTCAGTTATGGAGACATGGCTGGCAGCCCAGTGAATGTAGGAATGGCCACATACCCACACTTTCACTTATCGTTCTCCTGCTCGTGAAGCCATGTCAGTGTGAGAAGGTGGACGAATCTGCACAAGAAAGAAAATGCAAACAGATTACTACTGATGTTTGACAGATCTATTGGAAAAGTACATATATATGTATATCATAATGCATTAACTGGTTAGACCATCCAAATTTTCACTCCTATCCACAGGGGCATTATTCTTTTCATAAGGTACATAAGTGGTGATGATGCTGCGGAGGTACATACCTACCACCCGTGAAAACACAAAATTACACACGACGACTGACAAGAAACACAAAATTACACACAACGACTGACAAGTGGGCACAGAAAGAGCACATGTAAAGAATAAAATGCAGGGTAAGGACTGCCAATCCACTAATATGCCTAGGACAGGCACGGGACTTTTAGCCGTGGGCGTCTGAAGTGTCCCATACCTGTGCTGGCTACCCTCTCAGACTGCTGGTAGCAGCAATGAGTCCTGATTGCATGCAGTGTCAGCACTCCGCCTTACCTCTGCCTTTTCCATTTACATGTGTCCTTTCGGCAATGGTCATAAGGACTCAAAGGGGGGATCATAGGATCATAGATCATAGATTAGTACTAGGCTAACTGCCCTTGCGAGCCATTTTAAGCCTAGCCAATTATCCCCTGTGAGATTCAAACCCTGTACCTTGTGTTTGTAAGGCAAACACCTTAACCATTAAGCCACCCTCCCAACTAATGTAAAGGGTCTTGCCCTGACCTACATACATTTACTACACCTGAAGGGAGGGAAACTGAGTGGAGAGCTCAACCAAGACAACATGTGAAAAGACTAAGACTGCCCCAGGCTTTGTCTTTTTGCACGTGTCCTTTTCCAGAGGGAAACACTGCATCACAGTGGCAGCCCTGAGGCCATTTCTACCTAGGACAGCAGCACTATGGGACTGAACTGAAGAGTCTCCAAGTTCCCAACTGCAGTCCAGGTCAATCACAAGATCCATGGATGGCTGGGTATGCCCCCCGTGATACACCCACCAACACAAGAGAAGTTGGCATAAATCTCTGAAGAGGAACCTTCCTGACCTTGGTACATAAGGGCTTGGCCAGTACCTGACAAGGGGGCACAGAAAGGGCACATGTAAATCCCCTCTAAATGAACTACAGACAATGTATGCAGATGCATCACCCTATCTCCCAAGAGAGGCCACTGCTATACTGATATTCATGTATATACGTGCAAGTACATTACGTACATACATATATATCTATATACACACATATATGCACAGATATAGATGTACAGTTTTCTTACAACAGGCACATGTTAGTCAAAAGTTAGGCCACTATCCACAAAGTTCCCAAATCCCGAACAAATACGTCAACTCAGATATATATTGTATCCCCTGTGGGAGTGGTTACTGACTTGAAACTGTAGTTTTATTGGCCATTTTGGGTCAATTCCAAAACTCCTTCATCTTCCTGTCTTAAAACCCTCTTTTGTGTGTTTTTGCGCATAGCGCAACAGCGGGCAGCGCCACCTAATTGGGTTTAAACTATTCCTGGCTCCACAAAGTCTGCTCTTCACTTTTTCCCTTAGAACTGCTCTATCTCTCAATTTAAACATCATATTCTCATTCTAAGGCCCTTCACTGGTCCAATTAAGTAATCCTACAAGTTAGCACTATTAAACCATAAGCACTCCTTACTCTTATACTCTCTACGATTACCCTGTCCTCTATTGGTCCGTCTTAAATTCAGTTTCCCTATATTACTCTAGCATGTCCAAAGGTCAGTCAATGGTTTCCTCTCCAGTCCAGCTGGTGAATCTGGGAATTTTGAGGCAATGTTACAACTGTCTCATGTACACGGACAACCCTCTCCTCCTCCAAACAGGTTCAAATATATGTGAGAGATGCAACTATTTAGCCAAACTGGAGGCTGAGCTCTCTCATCTCAAAACTGGTGTAACCAGTCAGGAGGAGAAGGTAACCTCACACAACACAATTCCAGTATCACATAGTCCCACCACATCGGCGAACCAAGCACACAAATACACAAAAACATACTCGGAGGCCCTAAATAAAAATCTACCTAAGCAACAGAGACCTCCAAAGCAGACATCCAAGCAAACGCTACCTCAAAACAAAACACACACAACACATAACCCACAAAGTCAGTGTGCCAAGCAGCCACAGCCCTAAAGGCTGAATAACACACCTGATACTCTTGTAATAGGTGACTCTATTGTCAGACACACTGACGTCCCGCTCACCAGGCTGAATAAAGAGAAGGTCACGGTGAGCTGCCTGTCGGGTGCTAGGATCCGCCACATAACGCAAGCACTCAGGTCACTCCAAAGCAAATACAAATATGACTCAGTCATTGTACATGCTGGTGTGAATGATCTGAGACGTACCTCCCTGGACTACATGAAAAGAGACATAGAGGAGCTCTCTGATCATGTAGCCCAGGCTGGTATGACCCTGACCTTGAGCAGCATCTTACCCTCACCTAGAATGATGCCACAGTACAAAGACAAAATGATCGATTTTAACAATTGGCTAAAATTTTGGTGTCATTCAAAGGGGATCCAGTGTCTGTCAGCCTGGGATGACATGCTCGACAAGCCACGTTGCTTCGCTAGGGACGGCTTGCACCTGTCACCACTGGGCTTTCGGATATTGGCAAAGGCTCTTGCCACCCCCATAGTGCCTTTTTTAGGCAAGGCTCAAAAGTCAAACCCACCCCTGTAGACAGCACAAGGAACAAGAAACTAAGGGTAATGCTGCTAAACACCAGAAGTCTTAACCTCAAGATGCACGCACTCGAAGCTCTCCTCAGTATGGAGAACATCGATATCTGTGCAGTGACAGAAACCTGGTTCAAAGCTCCAGAGAGCACCCCAGCACTACCAGGCTATACCTCATATCATGCCTTTCGGCCCCAAAACCCGGACCGAACCACAAAAGGAGGAGGAGTTTCCATATTTATCAAGGATATCCACACCTCCAGGTTAGTGGCATTGCACGAAGTATCGGAGACCATCCATGTGCATACTAACAGTGGGCAAGACTGCTTTTCAGTTTATAGCATCCTACAGACCACCCTCTCAAAGTCAGGAATCCCACTTGGCTTTCCTGAAAACATTGGAGAACATGAAGATCTCTCCGAACACCATTATATTGGGCAATTTCAACTACCCAAACATTGACTGGGAGCACTACTCAAGCCCCAGCACCTTAGCCCAAAGGTTCCTGGAAATTATAAACTCAAATGCTATGGAACAACTAGTCACCACTCCCACAAGAGGGGACAACATACTAGACCTGATCATTACCAGCATGGGGACTCTATGCTCCACACCAGAAGTATATCCCTCATTGGTAAGATCAGACCATAAATTAATTTCACTGGCTGTCCACATCCCGACCCCACCCCCAGCCCAGAAAACCACAGTGAAAAACTTCTCAAAAGCGAACTTCTCACTTCTCAAAACTGAAGTGGAATCCTTCAAGGCCCCAGGGCCAGTGGAAACTACGGCCCAAACTGCAGAATCCTATATAAACGCATTATACGGACATCTCCAGGAATGCATGGATCATGCTATCCCAAACAAAACCAAGACCCAATCATCCAAAGGCAGGCGTCCAGTCTGGTGGACCCCTGCCATAAATAAACTGTACAACAGAAGGAGGAAGCTACTACATGATAGAGCAAAATCCCTAATGGGGAAGGCATCTCTGATCAGTACTAGCAAAAAAATTATGATCCCTCATAAAATCCTCCAAAGCCAGCTTCGAGAGAAAAATTGCACAGGACACCAAAAACAATCATAAGGCTTTTTTCAGTTATGTTAGAAACCTGGGATGCAACTCCCAGACTTGTTCTGAGTTGATTCTAAACGACAAAAAATACACTGAACCCACAGACATCGCCAATATCCTGGCAGACAGGTTCAGTGCAAACTTCTCCACCCCCTCCCCCCAAAAACAGCAAGTATCTATCCCGGCAGAGGGCTGCCTCCCAAACATCTCTGATGCTCAGGTGAAGGCTGCCCTCTCCAAAGCAAAAAAACACTGCTTCCATGGGACCAGATGGCGTCCCAGGTTGCGTCCTACATGAACTCCAAGAGGAACTAATCCCTCAAATAAAACAGCTATACAATCTCAGCCTCACTACAGGATATGTGCCCACAGAATGGCGTACAGCAACAGTGGTCCCACTCCACAAAGGTGGAGCCTCTACGGACCCTGGAAACTATCGTCCCATAAGCCTGACTAGCTTAGTCTGCAAGGCTATGGAAAGGATCATCATGGAGCTCATAAACAAAGACATTGGGGTCCTACAGACACTAGATCCTACCCAGTTCGGCTTTGTCAAGGGCAGATCCTGCCTTTTGAACCTGGTTGACTTCTTCGAAACAGTCACCAAAGCCATAGATGAAGGGAAGGTAGTCCACGCAGCCTATCTGGACCTTGCAAAGGCATTTGACACAATACCCCACTCTGGCATCATAGATAAGCTATCCAGCTTAAATATAAACCCCTATGTCACAAGATGGGTCGCAAACTGACTCAAAGACAGAACCCACAGAGCGAGAGTTGCTGGAGCCATGTCAGACTCGAAACCGGTCACAAGTGGCGTCCCACAGAGTTCTGTCCTGGGACCACTCTTGTTCGGTATATACTTTTCCGAGGTACAGGCAAACGTGAGAGGACTATAGCTCACCAAGTTCGCAGACGACTGCAAACTGGGCGCCATAATCAACTCTCCAGCTGACACAAACATCCTTCAAAAAGGTCTCACAGAGACAGATAACTGGTGCCAGCGCCATGGTTTAAAGCTAAATGCCAAAAAATGTATAGTCATACCCTTTGGCAAAAACAATGTGCCCACAAATTACCACATAGGTGGAAACCCATTAAGTACAGAGAACGTTATTAGGGACCTGGGGACCCAAGTTGATAGCAATCTCTCCTTTGAAAACCACATTGCCAAAGTGGTTAGAAAGACCTTCTACATAGCCCACCTCATCACGAAGGGTTTCACATCTAGATCAAGAGAGGTAATCGTGCCCCTTTATTCATCCCTCATCAGGCCCATCATAGAATACAATGCCCCTTTTGGGATGTACCTTACCCGACACCTGCAGCAATTAGAAAGACCCCAAAAGTATCTCACCAAGAGGATCAAGGGTCTCAAACAGATGCCATATGCTGCTCGGTTAAAAAACTCCAGCTCTACTCAGTTGCATACCGCCTACTTCAAGGCGATCTATGCCTGACACACAAAGCTATGTCAAATCCAGAATTAATGGACATGCTCCACCTCAGTAAATCTAAATCCCTTAGAGCCACACGCTCGAGGGACTTGAACCTCAGCACAGAAATAAATGGAACTTGCTGGAGGGACAGGTTCATAACCCAGAAGCTCCCTTCGCTCTGGAATAGAATTCCAGTTCATGTGAGGCAGAGCACCTCACTGAATCTCTTCAAGAAGAATCTCGATAGGTGGATGGGGGATTGTAGGTTTGTCCCAGGGATTACTCCCGTGTCACTATTAGACAGAGGCACAGTAAACTAAACCTTAAAAAGGGCACAGTATACTCAAATCAAGGGGTGGCGTAAGCCATACAGAATCGGGCTAGGCTTATAATTGCTCCAGGGCAGATAGCCTAGTATGAACCTATGAACCTATGAATGTGGTAGTTTCTTGGGGGATAGACTACTTCCCAAAACATACAATAATGCAGTTTTTGGCATTTTCATTTAGTCCATGATTTTGGCATCATTGGAGACGCTCCTTCCTGCAGGATGACCAAGTCACTTGGGGAGTCAGAGAATTTGCAGGCTAGGAGCAGTCACGATCTGATTCAAAATGAAAAACTATACAAATGTATTATGCCATGGTGTTAGATGTAACCAATTCTAGCAACTCAATACAATTTACCTGCCAAATTAGTTATTTAGATGCATTTACCTACACTACTTTACAAACACATGGAAACAGTACAGACATGTTACAGAAAATCAGCCAGCAATTTTTTTTTTTGTTGTGATTTGTTTAGCAGCATAAAACTGCATGCTCAGTCTGGATAAGAGACAATCTAAATGTACATTAAAAAAAAAAAGTGTGACACAGCAAATACATTGTATGCACATAAGATGAACAATACTGCTGCAACATATTAAGCAAGTAATACAAAGAATGTGAAAACAGCCAACACAGTAACCAAGAAAAGAAAATGAACATGGGGGTCCATTGATTACAGATTATTTTAATGAAAAAAAAAATGTTCAAGAAAGCAAACAAATTTAACGTGTCGGAAATTTAACTGGCAAGGATAAAGGTGTTACATTTGATTTTTTAACCAAAGGTTTTAAAATGTCTAAATTTAGCAGAGTTAAGGTATGGTGAAAGTGGCTTCTGTGGTTTGGAGGGTTAGAGTGGAAAAAAATCTGATCAGGGCAGTGGTGTTTTGTTTTAGGAGTTTTGCATGCTAGGCACAAACAGCAATGGATGCTGGGTAAATTGATAGACAATAGTTTTAGAGTACAGAGTAAAAGGTCGGCTCTTTCCTTTATGGGCAGCAACAATACGTTTAGTCATTAGTGCACCACGCTTCAAAAGAAACTAAAGACAGTGTATAGAAATGCTTTTGAAATGTCAATATTCAGACAATTTTGAAAGCAATCTACAGAACTACCGATTATTAGCTATTCTCACTTCTACACAACCTTTCTCAGGGACAGGACAGGAATGTATCCCACGACTAAACCCCCCAACTCCTAAAAAAAGTCAAGTAATTAATGAAAGTACTGCAGAAAAAAACAGCAATCCTAAAATACCAAGGAATATGGCCACTTACCCAGGTTAACTTGTCTCAAGAACACACAAGGGTACGCTTTTACATCATACACCTCAGCTATCTGAAAATAGGATCATCACGCCAACTATCTGACTTTTTAGAAGGAAGTGCATCAGGACGCACTGCCGTGGTCAAGCAATACTTGCACACTATTTAATTCCCATACCAGAATTAACGGAAGTCACAATCTGCAAATAAATGCTACAAAAAATAATAAAATAGATAAAGTAAAACACACCCTCAGAAGTACTAAAACAGAAAAAAGGTAAACAGTGAATGCTTAAGGAAACCAAACCCAATTTTCTGCAATGAACAAACTAGCATACATGCAAAAAAAAACACAGCTTTACTCTGAAATCGGCCCTCAAGTAAACCCACATTTTTATGCCAACACAGATAACACAGCAGATAATAGTAGATCACAACCAACAACTCTCACTTGAAAAAAAGGAGAAACAGTTTCTATGAGTAACAGTTTCATTTACCTGCATTTTAGATGAACCCAAAATATAAACCAACAGAAAAACAAAGCTGCTTCCCCACTACTAAAGGGTGAAGTGAAGGAGAGAAACCACCTCTACTTTCTAAAACAGAACTCAGTTGAAGATGAACAGCTTGTTTCATGGTGAGGAGCTCCGTAAACGGCTGTCTTTTCCTAAGTGGCAGTAAATACAAACTGACAAAGTGACACACATAACTCAATGGTCTGAAAAAATAAATTGAGGGATCCGGCAGCTATTCTGGTGAATGCAGCAACTTGAACTGCTAATGCTGGACCCACCAAAGAAACCATACATTGGGGATGGAGCTGTTATGCAAGTGGCAGCTTGGCTGTTGGAATCCGATTGGCTGCCGACACTTCCTTCTTGCAATGCACAGAGAATTGGCTTACTGGAATTACAGCGTACATACTAAGCTCATTTTCTACGAAAATTCAAATACTGACATTATGCAAATCCACACTCAAAACTAAGTTGAGGAAGTAACTGAAAAAGTTCAGGTACTTTTTCAACTTAGTTTTTAACATGGGAGCTACAGCAGGAATGTAAATTAGATACGCCGGTGGAAGTCACTCGGGTGTAACTCCATACAATTACTACCGTCACACAGCACGCTCGGATGTAAGCATGTAGGCGCTGTGTGACGGTACTTAGGGTTAATGAGTTAAGTTGTGCTTCTTTGTACATCTTCACCATAAGTTTCTGGGGAAGTATGCAGCCGTGCTTTGATAGTCATCAGTTGCTGGCTATGGGTCAACCCTCTGTTGTTGCCTTTGTGGAATTTATAGTTTCCCCATATTTGCATGGGTTTCTTCAAAGTGCTTTGATTTTGCCTTTTTGATTAGCTTAGCTGAAATGACTACTCTGAATTTGACCTTAGGTTAGAGGTGCATGCATGTATCTGTTAGTGAGTACTGCTGTGTGATAGACATCCTGTCAATGTGTTTTGTTGTACAGGCTGACTTGAACTGTAGGCTTCTCACAGCAGTTCTGAATTGTTGTAAGACTGAATCTCCTTAGCAAATATGAAGCTCATATTTTTATCTAAGCTCTAGGTCTGTCTGAAGAACTCTGTCTTAATCCAAGGTTGTCTTATGCTATTTCTTTTTAGCCACCTTGCTTAAGCTTTGTCATGGACTGAAAAATGGAGGAGAGAAGTTTGGGTATGATGGGAAGATGAAGACTTCACATGAGGGGCAATTAGTAAAGTGTACCACCCCGTGACTTGATTCATAACTGAGATATTTTTTTCCCCAAAGGCACTCATGCAACTCAACATCCCCTTGTAATCTCAATATATAATGTGTGGTGGTCCATTCTGCTTTGCCAAAAAGGGATTGTCTTAAGTCATAGTATGCCATATATACTCCCATCTGGATTCATACGTAATTCAGAAATAATTCCATTGTTTTACTGCAACACTTTTTTGCTTTGTTGACTGTCTTGTGATGTGCTAGAAACTGGTAAAATTGAAAGAAACTCATTTCTCTTCTTTTTTTTCCAGACTGTAGAACCAGCACATCACTCCATTGAAAATGCACATGTCTTACTGTTTTTGGGTGACAGTGTCAACACTGATCATATATCACCTGCAGGGAGCATCGCGAGAAACACTGCTGCTGCAAGATACCTCACAAGCAAAGGGTATGGATGAATAATAGTCATAGAGAAAACAAAGTTCATTTTAATTTTGTTCCTTAATCTAACATTGCAAAGTGTATAACAGTAAGTGTAAATAAGAAGAAAGTTGATTTGCACATTAGAAGAGTGTTGATTTTTCTTGCCTTTGATCGGTTTTACACATGCAGATTTTGACTGTTCAGATTAGGTAAGTGACATGTAATAGTCCTGTAGGTGAGGGTTTCTTTGTCAGTGCGAGATTAATCAGTAGAAGCAGTCTGTTAGCAGTCGTCAAACAGCTGGATGAGAGTGATTGATTTAGAGGTTAAAAAGAGTAGTAAAGTTTCACTGTGATGAAATATGCTACCTGTATAATATGCCACATCTGTTACTCATGAATTACACCGGCAGAAATTGTTGGGATTGAGGAGACTTTGGAGTAGATGGACAGCTGCAGGGCGTGAGCAGTCTTCAAAGCCAGTTTCACCTAGGAAGCCCTTCTACAATTGGAATAAATTTCAGTAACTGTAAATGAGGAGAATTTGATCTTCTTCATGTTCCACTGTGGCATTCCTGACTTGTGGGATTTCCTGCCATGAAAACCCTTGGCTGGCCCAATTACCAGAGTAAAAGTCTCCCTCCTGCTTTGGCTGGCGGACATCATGACCAATGTCATTACGCTGGAGTATGTAGGGAGCCAGCTGATGTCATGATATCAATCTTTTCTTGCCGTCAGAGCCTGAAGCAGTATTTCAGTGCGTTGGTCAATCCGCACCAGAGAGAAATCATCTGAAAACTAAGTACACCACCGGGAAACTCTCTCTCTCTTTTTTTTTTTTTTCCTTGCTGTAACTAATGTCAGATAAGGTTAACAATTGTCTCTGCTGTGTTAAGCAGATCCCACACCAAGACTTTCATTTGCTTTATGTCACCTGTATAGGCCCAGATCACAAAGTAACCAATTACCGTTTTTATGCCCAATTCAATATTACAACTATTAGGCATATGACTGATATCTTAGCTAGGCACGTTACTCTCCAATCTACTTCTCAATATCCGATGGCATCTGTCGGTCATCCTGAGGTCGAGCTCCCTAAGTGTGAGAAGGATAAAGAAAAAAGACCCAAACTTAGGGACTCTGACAGCAACCCATCTCCATCAACCAGTCCTCCAAGACTCGTGATCACTGAAGAAGGTGAGGCAATTTTGCAGCCAAGGAGGTGGCACAGGCCTCTATTGATACCTATCCGTAGTATGGCATGACATCGGATCCCTCAACTTCTGTACAGGTCCCTGCTTCCCATGAGTGCTCTTTTACCGGCGACACTCCTTTCCCGCATCAGCCTACACCAGTTGCTTATTCTTCTAAGGAGACTGGCATCAGACTTGCGGATGTCCATAGTTCCAAGGCCAAAGCTACCTCTAAGAGGAGTACTATTTCAGGCCCTATGCCTAGGCTTACCACCTCCCATACACGGGGGATATCAGGAAGACTTGGTTAGGCTAGCTAACACCTAATTTCTATTGTTAGATCCAGGCAGCCCCCTTTGGAGTCTTCCCCAGGGAAAAGGAAAAGGGATCCTATCCCTGAAGTAACTACTGATCCTTTTGATTCTGATGAAGATTCTGAGCAGGAGGAGTCTGTTTTTGAGGAAGGACCTCCCTCACTTCTTTGAAGATTTATTTATTTTATTATTTATTTGTTTGTTTGACATTTGTTAATTGGGTTAGTCCAACTGAGCCAGAAGCCCATTTTCAGTGGAGACCTGAGGAGAAAAGCTCCAGTACAGCACAGTACAAATAATTCTGAATGTACATTACAGATTAACAATAAAATAAAAATGGGTGGTCACATACAGCAGAACAGAATTAACTAAACTAAGGCAGATGATAACATCAACTGTGAAGAACAAAAAGTTTTATGCAAGTGATGTTATATTGAAAAATAAATACAAAAATTATATACAAATTATACAAATTATATTTTTATATATACAGATGTTGTTACATGTCATGTAACTGTATAAGTATAGATTCAGATTCTGCCCCCCCCCCCCCCCCGGGACATTGTGTGTGGGGAAACTCTCCATGCCATGAGGGAATATTTCCAGTAGGAGGCCCAGGACTACCCACAGTCAAAAAAGAGAGTTAGGGAGTTCTTTGACTTGCCAAAGCACAAACCTCTAGCTCTTCCTGCTGTGCTAGAGGTTGTACAGGATGTTTTTGTGGAGTCCTGTTTAAATCCAGTTGTTTTTCCTCCAGCCCTTGTAAAATCAGACAGATTTTACAGGGTACTGGACTCCCATAAATACCTTTTCAAGAACACTTCTGCTGACCCAGAGTTTGCCACACCCTCAAAGGAGCTACAGCCAGTTCCTCTAAAAATCCATTACCTTCTGACAAACAGAGCAGGGCTCTTGATAGAGTTGGTAAAAAAGTTTACACTTCTGCCACCGTAACCATAAGTGCTCTTAGCTACCAGTTTTACACGATTAAATACCAGCAAACTCTTCTGGATCAACTAAAGCAAAAAGTTTTATTCCTGGAGGACAAGAACTTTTCTAAAGAATTGTTCAACCTTTGCCATTCTAGCTGTCAAGACTCTCTTTAAACTGTGACTGTGATGTTATGGAGGCCTCCAGCCAGGCTGCAGCCACTGGTTCTGTTATTAGAAGGCATGCTTGGCTAACGGAGCAAACACTCCCTGACCATTTCAAGTCTAAGCTTCTTGATGCACCCTTGGACAAGGACTTGCTGTTTAGGCCTAAAGTTGAGGCTGTGCTCAGAAAGATGGAAGATAAAGCAAACTCAATGCAGACTGTAAAAGACTTCCTTCAAGTTCAGTCTCCTAGGTTTAGTAGGAATTATCACACTAAACACTGGTCCTTTCCCTCACAGTCAAAAAACAGGCAGAAGAAACCCCGGAGGGGAAAGGATTCAAAGGTAGCAGAAATCGCAAAGACCCAGTCAATGGTCCTAAGAAACTTCTAGGCAAGGGAGTTTTAGGCCACAGGGCCCTGGCAGAGAACTAGGAGGAAGGTGATCTCTGTTCAGAGAGAATTGGTCCCTCACCACCTCAGACAAGTGGGTTCTAAACACTATTTCATATACTTACAAAATCACTTTCAAAGAGCCATTAAAGTGCTCAGGCTATCCAGACACTCCGCAAAACCAAAGAGCCAGAGGCCTTTTCCTCAGATTTTCAATTTGTGCTCACAGGGGCTCAGTGGAACCAGTCCCAGAACACCAGAAGGGAAAGGGGTTCTACTCCAGGCTATTTCTGGTCCCCAGAAAAGAAGGCTCTTATCACCCTATTCTAGACCTGTCTACCCTCAGTCAATCAGTGCTGGTTCCAAAATTCAGAATGTTAACTCTTGAAAAACTTTAGCCCATGTTAGCTCCTCAGGGCTTCATGGTCACCCTGGATCTAAGAGATGCTTACTTGCAGATTCGTGTAGAGAACTCGCACAATGCTTTAAATGTTTCAGAGCAGGGGCAAGTCACTTTCAATTTTCTGCACTGCCCTTTGGCTTGCCTACTGCTCCCAGGGTTTTCACAAAGTGCTTAGCCCCTGTAAATGCCTTCTGCAGGACAAGAGAGATCCAAATCTATCCCTACCTGGACGACTGTAATACAAGACATGAGTCTGTCAAAGCTGCTCACGGAGCTAGCCTTTACACATTTTCTCCTCACCTCCCTGGGCTTCACCATAAATCTACGCAAATCCAACACAGAACCGTCCACCAGGATAGTTTTCATGGGGCATTTCTGGATTCATCCCTCCAAAAGGCCTTTCTTCCTCCTAAGACAAGGTCTCCTTTCTGACTTAATACTTCAAAAAGATTATGCAGAGACAGTGCCTCTCAGCCAGGGAATTCCTCAGAACTCTGGGCTACATGGTATCTTGTATCCTCATGGTTCCTCTGGCCAGGCTGCACATGAAGAAACACCAGTGGTACCTCAAGAATGTGTGGTACATGTGTGGTGCCAGCACACACAATTCCTGGCAACCGAAATTCAGCTGATTGTTTGCCTCAAGGAAGAACTTGTATGGTGGACACAGGCTTGTGCTCAGAACCAGGGTATTTTTTTCAGGTTCACTCCAGGAGCACTCACTCACCACAGATGCCTCAGAGACAGTCTGGGAGGCTCATTTCAGACATCTTAAATCCCAAGGGAAATGGGAAATTCAGGACAGAGGCAAGCACATAAACTGGAAAGAACTTATGGCAGTGCAAAAAGGCCTGGTAGCTTTCAAGGAAAAATGGAAATGAGGGATCTTGTTAGTCAAAACAGACAACACCACCGACATCTGGTACATAAAACAAGTAGGGGGTACTCGCTCTTACCTTCTATGTCGCCTAGCTATGCAGGCTTTGGCGACCGCTCTCTCTCTGGGATTACACCTCCTGGCACAATACCTTCCAGGTGTTCCAAGTACACTAGCAGAACACCTCAGGAGCATCTTGATGGATCCCCACAAATGGCATCTACATTAGGAAATATTTCTTAACATAGTCCAGAAATGGGGTATCCCACAGATAGACCTTTTTGCCTTCAAGGAAAATGCTCAACTAAAAAGATTCTTCTCCAGGAACAAACTGCTCTCAGCCTGGATGACAGATGCTTTCTCCTTCCTTTGGACCCACCTTTTCATTTATGTGCTCCCACCCTTGCCTCCTCTTCCTCGGGTCCTTCTTAAAATAAGGGAAGAGGGCCCAAGGGTAATCCTGATAGCCCCAGACTGGTCCAGGCAGCACTGATATCCTTTGCTACTCAATTTAACCACTGAAAATCCATGGCAGTTACCTCAGAGAGTGGACCTTCTGACTCAGGACAAGGGGGGCATTGTTAATCCCAATGTGCAATCAGTCAAACTCTCAGCCTGGATAATCACACAGCATCCAGCGCTGAGCCTGGCCTAAGCAAACCAGTTCAAGACATTCTTAAAGAGGCCAAAAGGACTAGTACTAGGAAGTCATACTCAGTTAAGTGGAAAAGGTTCTCCACCTGGTGCCAGCAGGAAGGCCTCAATCTTGCTTTACCCAAGATCTCTGTCATTGTAGATTACCTGGCTAGCTTGGTTAACAGACCTATCCAATTCTTCCATTAAAATTTATGCCTTTGCCATTTCAGCCCACATCCCTACTCTTCGTCTTATCTTTTCACACCCCCAGCTGAGATAGTTCCTTAAGGAAGTGATCCACATCAGACCTCCCAGGAGGCAACCTACTCCTCCATGGGACATCAGTTTTGTTCTGGAAAAAAATTACTTTCCCTCCCTTCAAACCAGTAGATTCTGCTGACTTAAACTTTCTAACTTGGAAAAATGCCTTTTTGCTGACTATCACCTCTTCTAGGAGGGTCTCTGAGTTGCAGGCTATCATGCCAGTGGTAATCACCCTCGGGACTAATCCATAATTTATGCCCAAGGTGACCACTGACACATCCTTGAATCAAGCCATGCACCTTGCCCACCTTCTTCCGCAATCCTCAGAACCAGGGGAAAGAAGCCTTCATTCCTTGGATGCTTGGATTTGCATAGACAGCTCTGCTACTATATTGACAGAACTAAATCTTTCAGAAAATCAAACAAACTCTTTGTGACCTCTGCCACTGGTTCTGAAGAGAAACCAGTTTCCAAACAGACTTTTTCCAAGTGGATCTGTCACTGAATCTCCTTTTGTTACAGCCATCATGGCAAAAAGCCACCTGAGACTGTCAGGATTCATTCTGCAAGGGCTGCTGCTACCTTCCTGAAAGGAGTCGGTACCAAGTACATTCTGGAAGCCGATATCTGGTCATCTATGCATACCTTTACCAAATGCTACCACTTATCAGCTTCTGCTGGGTCCAGAGAAGGATTCGCCACTGCCATTCTGCAGGGCATCCTGTCCCTAATCTTCCTTCCACCCTCGTTTCAACTGTGAGAATTACCCCACAAGTCAGGACTGCAACAGTGAAACATGAAGAGCGTAGTACAATTGTGTACAGTCACCATAAATGTAGCTGTTCAAGTGTATTCAGTGTTGCAGTCTTCTTTCTCTCCATCCTTCCCCCTTAGCCTGCAGAGGTTGCCTTCTTCTAACTTCTTCCCAAGCCAAGGTGAACCCCTGTTTATTTTGCCCCTTTTCTTGCTTAGGTTATCTGCCTTAGAACCTTGCTTTTATTGTCCATCCTGGGGGCAAGAAAAAACTGATAACATGATGTCAGCTGGCTGCCTATGTACCCAAAAGTATTGATGTCAGTTAGGACATCTTACAGTTGAAGGAGGAGGGAGATTTTAAATCTGGTAGTCGAGCCGACCAAGGTCTTTCATAGCAGGAAATGGCACAAGTCAGGACTGTAATGGTGAATACACTCGAACATCTATATTTATGTTAAGTATACATAACTGTACCTTTTGACATACAGGCAAACTGATAATGATTAAAACTGTAGTTTAGGTAAGACCTCTTGAGCACTGTGTAATAAATGGTTTGCTGGATGTTCAGTAAGGCCACATGTAGCATTATCTTTGCTTTTTGAGCAACCGATTTCTACAGTCCTGAATTTGTTCATGCAGCTTTCATCTGTTTATTGTCTGACATTTACAAGACAGAGTATCATATTTGAGCTGATTCTGAAAACAGGCAGTCATATCTTGTGGATCAAAGCTAGTTAAGAGGATAATGAGGAGGAAGGTGGTCTCTTATTTTATTCCATAGTAAACGAATGGTAGGAATACCCAAGATATTCCTACATTTTGCCAGTAAGTTTGCTGGTTTACTATGTATATTAGAACATTAACTTGTTGAATTTTCTGAAACTTTTATTTACCATTGTCTTAAAATTCATATTCTGAAAATTTACTCTAGAATTTCTTTCCTGCATTTGAATGTTTCACACATGATGCCCATGTAAAGTGTCTATTCTTCAGTACCTGTTTTATCCAGTTAAGGATCACAGTGAAGATGATACATATCCCAGCTATTATCTGTGTACATAATGTAGAGAAACTAGCTCTGCATTGGATGGTGGTCTGTCACAGATGTGTACGTGTGTGTGTGTGTTTGTGTGAGAGACACTACATTGCTGACTCAGTACATCAGCATAAAGTACATCAACCACAAATGGTTGAAACTCAGTTGAGGAAAACCAGTGTATGTAGGGGGCAAGCCCCCCCCACTTTCCAACACCCCCGGCTAGTTATATATACCATTTCCAAGATAACAAAAACAGTGGAGAAAAGGCAAAATCCCAGTCCCCATTGTGTAGCAACCCCAAAAACAAATGTCACCATCCTGTGATGAACCTTTAGTTCAATAAAACAACCTTCCTAACTAAAATTTTGTGTGTATGTATGTATGTGTATATCTATGTATGTATATATATATATATATATATATATGTATATATATATATGTGTGTGTGTATATATATATATATATATATATATGTGTGTGTATATATATATATATATATATATATATATATGTATGTATATATATATATATATGTGTATATATATATATATATATATATATATATATATGTATATATATGTATGTATATATATATATGTATGTATATATATATATATATATATATATAGAGAGAGAGAGAGAGGGGAGAGATTTGTAGACATATATAGATTTGTAGACATATATATATATATATATATATATATATATATATATATATATATATATATATATAGACATACATATACACACACACAGGCTATATGGAAGACTGTGGAGCACATGTGAGAAAACTGTGTGGACACACCTCCAAAAAGCTGAACTAAAAAAAACAAATGCTTTGTGGCTGAAACACTAACTTCTGATCTCATTGTGCTGTAAAACAGTATTCAGTAAATGCTACTTGATTAAGAAGACAAGTCAACGAATGATAAGTATTGCTTGTATAATTGTATGTAAAGTAACAGTAAAAAAAAAAAAGGAGGAGAAGAGGCAGAAGGCATGGCTGAAGGCAGGAAGAGAGGAAAAAGGCTAGGACTGTGGTAGTGAGGGTCGGAACTTTGAATGTTGGCAGTATGACTGGTATAGGGAGAGAGCTAGCTGATATGATGGACAGAAGGAAGGTTGGTATATTGCGTGTGCAAGAGACCAGATGGAAGGGCAGTAAGGCTAGGTGTATCGGAGGTGGGTTCAAATTGTTTTATCATGGTATGGATGGGAGGAGAAATGGTGTAGGAGTTATTCTGAAGGAACAGTATGCGAAGAGTGTTTTGGAGGCGGAAAAGGGTGTCGGATAGAGTGATGTTTATGAAGCTGGAAATTGATGGTGTAATGATTAATGTTGTTAGTGCATATGCTCCACAAGTTGGGTGTGCAATGGATGAGAAAGAAAATTTTTGGAGTGAATTGGATGAAGTGGTGATGACTGTACCCAAGGGTGAGAGAGTGGTGATTGGAGCAGATTTAAATGGGCATGTTGGTGAAGGGAACAGTGGGGATGAGGAAGTGATGAGTAGGTATGGTGTTAAACAAAGGAATGCAGAAGGTCAGATGGTAGTGGATTTTGCGAAAAGGATGGATATGGCTGTAGGAGGGAGGAGCATAGGGTGACATACAAGAGTGGAGGAAGATGCACACAGGTGGATTATATCTTATGTAGGAGGGCCGGTTTGAAGGAGATTGGAGACTGTAAAGTGGTGGCCGGAGAAAGTGTAGTTAGGCAGCATAGGATGGTAGTTTGTAGGATGACGGTGATCAAGAAGAGGAGGAGGAGTGTAAGGGCAGCACCAAGGATCAAATGGTGGAAATTGAAAAAGGGTAATTGTGAGCTGGAGTTCAGGGATGAGTTAAGACAGGCACTGGGTGGCAGTGAAGACTTACCAAATAGCTGGGTAACTACAGCAGAGCTAGTAAGGGAGACTGCTAGAAAGGTGCTTGGTATCACATCGGGACAGAGGAAGGACGACAAGGAGACATGGTGGAATGAGGAAGTACAGAAGAGTATACAGGCAAAGAGGTTGGCAAAGAAGAAGTGGGATTGTCAGAGAGATGAAGAAAGTAGACAGCAGTATAAGGAGATGAGGTGCATGGCAAAGAGTAAGGTGGCGAAGGCTAAGGATAAGGCATATGAAGAGTTGTATGAAAGGTTGGACACTAAGGAGGGAGAAAAGGATTTGTACCGAATGGCTAGACAGAGGGACCGAGCTAGGAAAGATGTGCAGCAGGTAAAGGTGATAAAGGATAATGAGGGAAACATACTCACAAGCAAGGAGTGTGTGTTGAGGAGATGGAAAGAGTACTTTGAGGGATTGATGAATGAAGAGAATGAGAGGGAGAGAAGGTTGGATGATGTAGGGATAGTGAGTCATGAACTACAATGGATTAGCAAGGAGGAAGGAAGGATAGCTATGAAGAGAATGAAGAATGGAAAGGCTGTTGGCCCAGATGACATACCTGTGGAAGCATGGAGGTGTTTAGGTGAAATGGCAGTCGAGTTTTTAACCAGATTGTTTAATGAAATCTTGGAAAGTGAGAGGATGCCTGAGGAATGGAGAAAAAGTGTTTTGGTACCGATTTTTAAGAATAAGGGTGATGTGCAGAGCTGTAGTAACTACAGAGGGATTAAATTGATCAGTCACAGCATGAAGTTATGGGAAAGAGTAGTGGAAGCTAGGTTAAGAAGGGATGTGATGATTAGTGAACAGCAGTATGGTTTCATGCCGGGAAAGAGCACTACAGATGCGATGTTTGCTCTGAGAGTGTTGATGGAGAAGTACAGAGAATGTCAGAAGGAGTTGCATTGTGTTTTTGTAGACTTGGAGAAAGCATATGACAGGGTGCCTAGAGAGGAGTTGTGGTATTGTATGAGGAAGTCAGGAGTGTCAGAGAAGTATGCAAGAGTGGTACAGGATATGTATGAGGGTAGTGTGACAGTGGTGAGGTCTGCGGTAGGAGTGACGTATGCTTTTAAGGTGGAGGTGGGGTTACATCAAGGATCAGCTCTGAGCCCTTTCTTATTTGCAATGGTGATGGACAGGTTGACAGACGAGATCACACAGGAGTCCCCATGGACTATGATGTTTGCAGATGACATTGTGATCTGTAGTGAGAGTAAGGAACAGGTGGAGGAGACCCTGGAGAGATGGAGATTTGCTCTAGAGAAAAAAGGAATGAAGGTCAGCAGGACTAAGACAGAATATATGTGTGTGAATGAGAAGGAGGATAGAGGAATGGTGAGGATGCAAGGAGTAGAGGTGGTGAAGGTGGATGAGTTTAAATACTTGGGGTCAGTAGTTCAGAGTAACGGTGAGTGTGGAAGAGAGGTGAAGAAGATAGTACAGGCAGGATGGAGTGGGTGGAGAAGAGTGTCAGGAGGGATTTGTGACAGACAAGTACCTGTAAGAGTGAAAGGGAAGGTCTACAAGAGGGTAGTGAGACCAGCTATGTTATATGGGTTGGAGACAGTGGCATTGACAAAAAGGCAGGAGTTTGAGCTGGATGTGGCAGAGTTAAAGATGTTAAGATTTGCACTGGGTGTGTGACGAGGGTGGACAGGATTAGGAATAAGTATATTAGAGGGTCAGCCCAGGTTGGAAGGTGTGGAGACAAAGCCAGAGAGGCAAGATTACGTTGGTTTGGACATGTGCTGAGAAGGGATGCAGAGTATATTGGGAAAAAGATGCTAAGGATGAAGCTACCAGGTAACAGGAAAAGAGAAAGGCCTAAGATAAGGTTTATGGATGTAGTGAGAGAGGACATGCAGGTGGTTGGTGTGACAGAGCAAGATGCAGAGGACAGGAAGAAATGGAAACAGGTGATCTGCTGTGGCGACCCCTAAAGGGAACAGCCGAAAGAAGATGATGACATACAGATATATGTACACCATACATACAAACAGGACCAGCACTCCAAAGCATTGAAGGTGTACAAAGTTTTATTGACCAAAATGGCTAAAATGTCATCTGATGGCAAGACATAAATCCACCTGAAGTCAGCAGCAACCAAATATAAGGTAACCAACAGCCAACACAGGATTAAACAGATCAGTTTTGTTTTATTTCTTGTATGCACTGAAGACTCCAATGGGCAAAACCAGTCTGTTTAATCCTGTGTTTGCTGTTGGTTACCTTATATTTGGACGTTGCTGACTTTAGGTGGATTTATGTCTTGCCATCGGGTGACTTTTTAGCCATTTTGGTCAATAAACTTTGTACGTCTTCAACGTTTTGGACTGCTGGTCCTGTTTGTATGTATGCTGCATTATTTTGGTCCACGCACTGCCATTCTAGTTTGTGCACTTGTTTTATTGTGCGGTGTGTGTGTGTATATACCCCCCCCCCCATTGTGTGGGCCGCTGGTTGACATATGCCGAAGTAATGAGGGATATTTTGGAGCATTCCTTCTGTAAATACTGTCGACATTAAGGTTGTAAAAAAGATTCTAGCAAGAATGGAGATTGTGAACATCTTAAACTTTGTTTTGAAAATCTAAAAATTCTTCATTTTTTTTTTTTTTTTTTTTTTTTAATCCTTGGTTGACTGAGTTAGTCCAACTAAGCTGTAGGCCCCTCTTTTTAGGGGAGACCGCAGGTGGCATTTATACTACTAGGAGAAATTTGGCCAAGGCATTGGGGAACTTCGCCTACTTGTTGTGGGTGGGACCCATTTTGCAGGAGCACTTCCCTTTCCATTCCAGGTGCAGAGGTGACCCAGAGAAACAGGGAGACAGATGGAGAGAAAAGGAGATAATTGATTGGTGAAGGAAATGGGTGAAGAAAGCAAATATTGAGAAGAAGAATGTGTGCAGGATTCTGAAGAGATATTTCAAAGAAATCTGGAGATGAGTAGGCACATAATGACTATATAATTACAACCCCCCAGTCGGGAGGGTTGTGGGATGATTTACTTAAAGAAATGGTGAAGCATAGTGAGCCAGAAAGTGATGGAGATATTTCCTGGGAGGGTGGACATTATGGAGAAAATATAAAAGGAAGATGTAGAAACAATCCTGAAGAATAGTGGTAAGATGGAAAAGAAAACATATGCAGAGAGAGAGAAAAGGCAGAAGAAAATGAAAAACAGAAGTATGTAGTAAGGATTCAAATTAAAAAAAAAAAAAAAAACAAATGCACAGGTGTGAAGTTTGGGACAATTTATAGCTCCTTTGGGTGTAAAAACACATGAGGTAAGAATATTGAGATAAGAGTAATTATTCTTATTAAGAAATAGATGTTTGGTGACATTATATTTGAGACTGTTTTTTAAAAGGAGAATGTTCTTTTAGAATATTAAAAGAAGAAAGACTGTAACCTGTATTTAATAAGGAAAAAAAAAAACGAAAATGCATGTACAATTTCAAACAGAGGTGGAAAGAGAGACTTTGAAAGGATATTTGGAAGTTTTTTGTAAAAAATCTAACCCAATAATTAACTATGAACTTATGAAATCATGACTCTAAATAAAAGGTTAAATGAAAACTTTATTTTGAGTGCTTCCTGTAAATGTGAATAGTATTAAGACTACAGTAAGAAGAATATGGATGTTGGAATGGTGTAATACATTTGATGTAGATGTAATTATATTAGAAGAGACAAGATTTTTAACAAATAAAAGATTACGAACAGAGAAACTTGGGGAGGAAAGATAATCTGGAATGTGGGAAATAAGAGATGTTCTGGAATCGCCATATTCTGTAAAAGTACTGTCAGGATATCACATTTAACTTTAGCAAAATACTTTAGCATTTCACCATACTAATCCATGACTGTACTGCCAAGCACACCTCAAACCATAACATCAAATATAGAGATGATACGACAGTTGTGGGCCTCATCTGGAATGATGACGAGACAGCATACAGAGAGGAGGTGAACCAGTTCATAAGTTGGTGTTATAGCAGTAATCTTGCACTAAATGTCAACAAGCCCAAATAAGTAATTGTGGACTACATGAAAAGCAACAGAGAGCGCACTCTACTTGTAATCAATGAAGAAACAGTTGAGAAAGTAAAAAGCACAAAATTAATGGGAGTGCACATTGCAGAAGACTTGATGATGTCAGCCAACACAAATGCAGTCATTAAGAAGGCGCACCAGTGGCTTCACTTCTTGCAAAAGTTGAGGAGAGCAAACCTACCATCAATGGCTCTCTCAGCCTTCTACAGGGGCACCATCGAAAGTATACAGACAAACAGCTTTACAGTATGTTATGGAAGCTGCTCTGCTTCCGAGCACCAGTCCCTCCAGAAGGTAGAGAAAGCAGATGAGAGACTTATCAGGAACTCCCTCCTGTACATACAAGATATGCACATGTTCAGATGTCTCAGCAGGGCAAGGAAAATAACCAGCGATATCACTCATCCTGCTTTTAAGCTGTGCTCACATTTAACATCAGGAAGGTACTTTCAATGCATACACTGTAAAACCACGAGATTCAGAAACCGCTAGGAACAGTACCCTTCACACTAGATATTAAGGCAGTAATCCAACAATACTTATAAGTCTCTATAGTGCAATATGTAACAAGGTCATCATGCACCCAGACAGCAATGTCAGCAGTAATCAAACTGAACAGTCTTACTGTGCAATATAAATGTAGGCTTTAAATCAACTGCTTAAATGCAATTTTTCCATTGAAAATAAGCTAATAACCTAGTAATGAGTGACAATCTGTTAAATCAGTGCAATAATGCACGTATTTATTATTGTTATGTTTGTCGTCTGTCTCTCTTGAATTTTGTGTATTATCATCTTGTTAAATGTAGTCTATGTATTGTATGCACACTGAATCCGAAAAAATGTAATTTCGTTTGGTTCCCACTTGTGTGAATCGAAGTGACAATAAAGTTTACTTTGACTTGACTAAAGTATCAGAACAAGTAGATATAGATTTGGCTGCGGGACCAGATTGAATAGGGTATGAAGTGTACAGAAGTTTAAGGGATTGGCAAAAAAATCATTTTAAAGAATTTGAATGAATGCTTAAATGAAGGTTTTTATGCATAAAGAATTATGTAGTGAAATACTTAAATTCATATGGAAAAAGGATAGAAGACAATTAAAAAATAGAGGCCAATGGTATTGAATAATAGTGAATGTAAGATCTTTATGAAAATAATACAAAAGGTATTTGAAACTAGTATAGAAAATATTATGGGCAAAAGGAGAAGGGTTGTCAAGAATTATTAGTGATAGAGAAATTCTGGATGATGTGAATAGAAAAGAAAATCATGATAGACTTTTAATAAGGCATTTGATAAAATTGGACGTGAAATCTTATGGGTAATAATGAAAGAAAATATAAGTGAGAAAGTTGAGAAATTATGTGTATCCACATATAGCAATAATAAAGTAAAAATACTTGTAAAGTGCTGGTAAACCCAAGAGGTACATATGAAGAGTGGTTTAAGACAGGGATGTCCAGTGAGTTAAATACTTTGTGCAGATAGCATGTGAAATAAATTACAAAATGAAGGAGGCAGGATATATAACATCTGAAGGGTTAAGAATTCTAGTTCTGTTAACATATGCAGATGACATTAATAATTGTGAGAAACAAAATATGGATAAAATGAATAATTTGCCCAAATGGGTGTCTAGAGGTGATAGGGATGGCCTTAAGTAAAGAAAAAAGTAAAAGAGTAGGCGGTGTAGTAAAGATAAAGGATATATATTTTGCAATGAGTGAAATTTTCTGTGTTAGGTGTAAAATTTGGGAATAAAGATGCAAGTAGAATTCAGTGGGAAAAACAGAAGAAACAAAATCTGTCTTTTCTGGAGAACATATAAATTATCATTCAGAAAATGGCTTATTTTATATATTCAGTACTGATGGTAAACATGGCATACTTAGCAAGTGTATTTATGTTGCCAACAGTATTTGAAAAGGAATTATTACAGATATTTTTTTTCATTTATATGGAGTTATAGATTAAACCCAGTAAAAAGAGGAGTTTTGTATGTAAATAAAGAGGAAATGTTTTTATGGTTAATTAACCAATGGTATATGCTGTTTCATTAAATTTGTATAAAGTGTTAAAATAGATACATGAAAAAAGATGAGAGATTAGTAGTAACATGTAACTACAAGTATGATAAAATTGTGGTATGGTAAAAAAAACTAAAAGAGAAAAAGAGTGTATAAATGAAGAAATAAAATGTTACCAAGAAAAATATTTTTGTGGAAAATAAAAATTGATGATTGAAAAAGGTAGAAAAGTATGCTGTAAGATGTAATGATAAACATTACTGTGTAAAAGCATGGGAAAATCTAACAGATGAAACAAACAAAGCTATAAAAATAAGCAAATGGTATAATCAGAAATTAGAATGTCAATTTTTTTTTTGAGAAGACTGGTAATAGATAACTTACCAGTAAAAGGAAATGTGCCATATAAAAAGAAAAGTGACAGAATATGTTTACATTGGCAAGAAGAAGAAACTATGGAACATGTGTTTTTTAAATGTAAAAGAGTAAGGGGAAAACTATGTAAATAAGATTTGTTTCAAAAATGTAAAAGAAGTGAATAAAATAAAATAAACATGGATATGATTAAATATGGATGTTAAAAGAACAGGCGTAAAAAATATGCTAAAAGGATAGATAAGTTATTTTATGTCATATTGGTTATATGGAATGAAAGAATAAATGAAAATGTTTACTGGTAAATGGATGTTAGCAGCAATATTAAGTAAAATCAAAAGGTCATTATGGAAAAGGAGTGGAGGTCTAATAGGGTGAAAATTTATTATGATTGTAAAGGAAATTATGAGTGTGTGTGTGTGTGTGTGTGTGTGTATATATATATATATATATATATATATATATATATGTATATGAGAGCTGCGGTGGTGCAGCGGTTAGCATTGTCGCCTCACAGCAAGAGGTTCTTCCGTTCGATTCTCGGCTGGAGTGCCTTCTGTGTGGAGTCTGCATGTCCTCCACACAGTAGAGTGACATTAAAGACATGCAGGTAGGGGCGAGCTTGAATGGGCGTGCCTTCGTGGAAGGTTGGGTGTCGATCTGGCAACTCAGCACCGTAAAAAAAAAATCCACTGCCAAGCATGAGCAGACCAGAGTTCCGCTGTGGCGACCCCTAACCGGGAAAAGCCAAAAGTCTTTTATAGATATATATATATATATATATATATATATATATATATATATATATTTGTATATCTATATATTTGTACATTTGTAAGTATGAGTTATTTTTGTGTACATGTAAGGGACCCCTACTCTTTACATCCACCTGAGCTACCACCATCTCATGCAGATGGGGACTACAGCTTAATGTCTCATGTGAAGGATGCCATTCAGAGGTGGCACCTCTAGTATAGTCACTCTCGTTTTGTGCTGTATTAGTGTCACTGTTGGAACATAAATTCAGCCGTCTATTGTAGGGATAGAAAACGCAGTACTTTGGTCTTTCTAGCAAGTAGGGTTGCCACTTTTTCATATGACCAAAGTGGGATATTTTTTATGGAAAACTTACAATAAGCTGGTTGCGTAAGTGTGTACACCCTTAAACTAATACTTTGTTGTAGCACCTTTTGATTTGATTACAGCATTCAGTCTTCTTGGGCAGGAGTCTATCAGCATGGCACATCTTGACTTGGCAATATTTGCTGACTCTTCCTTGCAAAAGCACTCCAAATTTTTCAGATTGTGAGGGCATCTCTTATGCACGGCCCTCTTCAGGTCACCCCACAGATTTTCTATTGGATTTAGATGTGGGCTTTGCCTGGGCCATTCCAAAACTTTAATTTTCTTCTGGTGAAGCCATTCTTTTGTTGATTTTTGATGTATGCTTGGGGTCATTGTCTTGTTGAAAGGTGAAATTCCTCTTCATCTTCAGCTTTCTAGCAGAAGCCTGAAGGTTTTGGTCAAAAATGACTGGAATTTGGAACTGTTCATAACTCCCCTCCAATTGACTAAAGCCCCAGTTGCAGCTGAAGAAAAGCAACCCCAAAGCAGGATACTGCCATCGCCATGCTTCACCATGGGGATGGTGTTCTTTTGGTGATGCAAAGTGTTGTTTTTGCGCCAAATATTCCTTTTGGAATTGTGGCCAAAATGTTCAACCTTGGTCTCATCAGACCATAACTCATTTTCCCACATGCTTTTGGGAGATATGATGTTTTGTTTTGCAAATTTTAGCTGTGCCTGGGTGTTTTTCTGTGTAAGAAAAAGCTTCCATCTTGCAACCTACCCCATAGGCCAGACATATGGAGAATACGGGAGATTGTTGTCACATGTAGTACACAACTAGTACTTGCCAGAAATTCCTGGAGCTCCTTCAGTGTTGCGGTAGGTTTCTTGGCAGCCTCACTGACCAGTTTTTGTCTGGTCTTTTCATCAATTTTGGAGGGACATCCAGTTCTTTGCAAAGTCACTGTTATCACATATTTTCTCCACTTTTTGATGACTGTGTCTTCACTGTGTTCAATGGTATATCCAATGCTGTGGAGATTTTTTTGTACCCTTCTCTTGACTGATACCTTTCATCAGTGAGATCCCTTTGACGCTTTGTAAGCTCTCTGAGAACCATGGCTTTTGCTGTAACAGGCAACTGAGTAAATGTCTGGAAAATCCTACTAGGACAGCTGAACTTTATTTGGGGTTAATCAGAGTCTCTCTAATTGATGGCAGGTGTGTACCCAGGAAGACTGAATGCTGTAATTAAAGCAAAAGGTGCTTCAACAAAGTATTAGTTTAAGGGTGTGTAGACTTATGCAACTAGCCTGTTGTACTTTTTTTTACTTTTTATATTTTTCCCCTAACAGATTTATTTGTTTTTCAATTGAATTTTACAGGTTATAGGTCATATTAAAGGTGGGAAAAGTTTTGAAATGATTTATTGTGCTCTCATTTTTATATCACATAAATCTGGCATTTTAACAGGGGTGTGTACACTTTTTATATCCACTGTACAAGATGTCTAACTCTGACTCCCACTCTAAATAGGTAAACCGTTTGGGAGCAACTCATTTGGATGAAGATTGCTCAATTTGCACATCGAGTTGTGATCGAGCACCAAAACAAAGTAGCATCTAATGGTCTTATTCATTCCAATTCTTCAAAGTCTGTGTCTGGAGCTTCTCCCTGAAGTAAGAAGTCCTCTAGAACAGTGGCTCCAAAACTTTGCAAGGTGGAGGACCCCTTTTATAAAGGAAAACATTTTGACGGGCCCCTATCGGTGGTACACACACGTTACATTTGGATCAACTCCATAACCCCCCAATCAGCCCCCACCACCACCACCATGCAGCCATTTCAGTGTCCCATTACTTGGTTAATTCTCCCCAGTTGCCATAAACACTGTTCAAAATTCTCAGTGTGCATACTGTTTTCTGCTTTACTTCTACAATGATTACAAATGTTTGGAGTTAATTTAAAACTTGCATTTCAAATTTTATAGCACAAACACTGATGGACATTTGCTAAAGCTAAACAGACGTTTGCTAAATCTAAACAAAACAATGTAGTCTCAATGAAAACAGATTTAACATTACAACTTCTCTGCCTTTGAAACTCACATTCACTGAAACAGCGTTGAAACCCACATTCAAAGAAAATGCATCCGGCCAGTGGCGGATTAAGTTTACCTTTGGGCTGTTTTCAAAGCATAGGTCCCTAGTGAACATTTTTAGGAGCATGCAAAAGTTCTTTGATTCACCTTCCTGATTGTATAATTAAATTTTAATGCACAATAATTAAATTATATCCCTTGTATAATACAGCACCACATGGTAGTACATGTTTTAAATGTATAGTTCTGCACATTTTTCCAGTAAGCAGTGAAAAGCATATGAACCAATAATGACAAAACTGCCCAAATGAGAACATTTCAACCATAAAGAGAGACTCAAATTTCTGTCATTACAATCCACCAATATCGGTCAATATGCATTACACCTTGAAGAGATCTGTAACTAATGAAAAGTTTGCTGCTAGCAAACAACTTTATTTCAGTGTTTCATCTACAAATTCTGTGCCTGCTGCCGTTGAAGAATAAATTGCCTACTTAAAAAATTGGTAAGCTGGTAATATTGCATGGATGGCAAACTGAAAACAGGTTCGTAGTTACTAGGCATCTCATCCAAAAGAGGACGTATTCAGGACCCCCCCCCCCAAAAATGCAAAACATTATCAACAATCCATCAATATGCTGTGGGAGTAGAACCCACAGCCTTCTGCATTAAAATGCAAGCATGCTACCTGTTGTGCTGCTAACACAGCTTTAAAAGGCTGCACCACAATAGTGATACTATTTGCTAACTAGCTAAACAAATCTGTCACACATTGTAAATAGAATTAGCATGAGCAGCAGTAAACTTCTCTTCCCTTGAAGCTCACAATTCCTTGAAAATGCACTTGAAACTAAATTTCTTGAAAAATACACCTGCCATAATGGGGAGACAGAGAGCCAAAACTAAGGACACATTTTAAGTTTTGGTCTTGTAAACTTAGAAAGTTAATACAAAAATAAGTTTTGCATTAGTACACATTTTCTGAAGGCTATGAAGCCTGATGCTCAAATGTCTGCCATTATTTTCCGACTTCAGTCATGAATGATTTGCCAGGGAATTTCCAGAAAAACACAATTTTGTTAGAAACAGACTGAAAATATGAGGCAAAAATATGGGCATTCTGCAAACACCTGGACAGCTGAAAGGGTATGCTGCCTACCTCTTACACACACACACCTAACTACCTGCTTCTCTCTTACACACACACACACACACACACACACACACACACACACACACACACACACACACACACACACAATACCTCTCAACCTCTTCAGCGCAAGAAATATGGACAAACCCTGTCATAATGTGGGAAATAAAGGGCCAAAGCTAAGGATACATTTTAAATATTGCTCTTATAAACTTAGAAAGTTGATAGAACAACAAGTTTTGAATTAATACGAATTTTCTAAAACGTATGAAATCTAAAGCTCAAAAGTATGCCATTATTTTCTTCAGTCCTCAGTGATTTGCCAGAGAAACCCCATTTTATGCGAAACAGACCAAATAATGCAAAAATCTGGCGCACACTGCAAATATCTGGTCAACTGACAGCAGTGCTCAGGCAACGCTTCTTATTAAAGCCTTGATAAAAAAAAAAAAAAATACCTTCAAGTTCTGTCAACAAGATTGTCTGGATCGATCGTCAGCTCTGCATTAATTTCTATTTGCTGGCAAAAGGGAGAGAGCAGACCCATACCCATACAGCGACCAACATAAATACGGGACCTGTCTGTCTTGGAGGGAACAGAACAGTTGATGTTCTTCGTGTTTCACTGTTGCAGTCATCACACTTGGGTTATCTGCCTGCAGGTAGCCCTCAGTTGGCCTGGATACCAGAGACTTAGTATTTTTGCGTCTGTTGCTGTCGCTCCAGGACTGATGTCAAGTCGTCAGGGGTATAAAAACAGAATAAACTAGCCGATAACTAAAAATGTACAACAGCGAGTACACCAGTGAGTGCCGTCACTCCGTATAAAACAAATTCACAGCTGGCAAGAACGAGATAAATGAAACAACTTCAATTTATTAAAACTAGTAGCGGCAGAAAACAAACAAGTAAACAGATAGGAATTAAGTTAAGCGCTTTCACCCAGCGTATCCAGGCTTCATCAGAACTAACGAATTAGTTCAATAACAAGTAATTTAAAACTTTTTTGGCGCCAAAACATTTTTTTTTTACAATATTTAAAGACACAAATGCATCTAAAACAATTGCAGTTGCTGAAAAAAACAAATTAATTAAATTATATTTGTCACATAGATCTCTAACAATATAATTCTTTGACGATATAAATAGAAATAGAACAAAGTAGATAAATGCATAAATATAAATAAAATATGTAAAATAAATATATAAAATACCCACTACCAAATAAAAAACGCGACTGTATATGTAAAAATATATAAAAATATATAAGAATATACAAATATATTGCACATACTACTATAATACTAAGATTACTAAAAAACTGTCGTACCTTGTTAAAAACATAAATTTGAATTGACAAATTGTGTGAATAAATATGTGAACCACATATAATTCAAACATTTTTTATGAAGATGATGACATGATATTGCATAAATATAGCATAAATATAAATCTTACAAATGTCTTTAATAAGAAATAACATATACCTTGTCATAATAATGTTAAAATTTGAGTAAGAATTAATAATATAATAGAATAAATTTGTATATAGAACATAAATTAATTAAAAATGTAATAATGGTTTTATAGATATAAATTCATTTAAACCAGGCGGTGTGGTGGCATCTAGGCATATGTGCCACCATATTTCTTTATAACTGAGTAGACTTTTAAAATCCCCTCCTTTGGGATCAAATTTGATTACTTCCAATATGATAAATTTGAAGTGGTGGTCGTCCCCTTCTCTGTCAATATGTCTATAAAGTGCATTATTGTTGTCTTTAGTTCTTATACAGTATACATGATCATAGATCCTTTTTCTTAAATTTCTTTCCGTTTTACCTATGTATTAAAGCCTTGATAAAAAAAAAAAAAATACCTTCAAGTTCTGTCAACAAGATTGTCTGGATCGATCATCAGCTCTGCATTAATTTCTATTTGCTGGCAAAAGGGAGAGAGCAGACCCATACCCATACAGCGACCAACATAAATACAGGACCTGTCTGTCTTGGAGGGAACAGAACAGTTGATGTTCTTCGTGTTTCACTGTTGCAGTCATCACACTTGGGTTATCTGCCTGCAGGTAGCCTTCAGTTGGCCTGAATACCAGAGACTTAGTATTTTTGCGTCTGTTGCTGTCGCTCCAGGACTGATGTCAAGTCGTCAGGGGTATAAACACAGGCAGCTGACGCTATTATATCAGTCTTTCTTGCCGAGGAGCCAGAAGAAGAAGCAGTTTGCACGAATGCCGGTCGGCCGCTGAGTTTTCGTTTCCGAGTTGCATTATCCTGAAGTCTTCTAAAGCTTAGTACCCTGTTGGGGATCCTTTTTTCTTGTTCTAACTGATGTCAGAAAAAGTTAACAATTGTCTTGCCTGTGGAAAGCAAATACCACACCAAGATTTCCATTCTTACTGCATCACCTATTTAGGCCCAGACCACGACGTACCTCGCTGTTGGTTTTGTGCCTTGTTCAACGCCCAAACTATTTGTCGTCCCTTATTGTTGCTAAATACTTTCGTTTTCGATCTCCGTATTCCGAAATGGCTTCAATAAGCCATCTGACTACCGATATTTTGAAAAAATGTAAGGATAAAGGCAGAGACAGACCACATAGGTCCCAAAGCTGCAGACCAAGTTTCTGTTAAGCTAGTCGCCAGTTCGCCGATACTCGGGCACTTTCGCAGCCCCTGATGCCCACTTCAGTGGATTTGCAGGCCTCTACCGAGACCCGTTCGGAGTCTGGTATGCCGCGAGACTCTTCTTCGACTACGGAATCTGCAGATGTCTCTACCTTGGATGGGTCCGGAGCCGCTGTGCAGGCACTGGCTTCTGAGGAAGTTCTTCGCACTATCGATGTTCGACACAAACCGACAACTTCTTTCGCATCTTCAGTTCTGTCTAAAACTACCGAGTTTCTAAGGTCAAGAGTATGTGCTACGCCTAAAAAAACAATGACCAAAGCGCATGCACCTGCTCCCTTGCCACAACATCAAATGCTTAAAATGGCAGAAGACCTTATTATGCTGATTAGGGGAAGTCAGCCTTCCCCTGCTAAGAGAAAGAGACCTGTCCCCAACAGCTTCAACAGAGCAAGAGTCCGACAACTCTGAGGTATGTGATTATGAAGACATGCCCTTATCTGCTTATGAGGATTGAGATGCAGAGGAATCCATTCCCTCTGCCTCTCCTCCAGAGGACTTTTCTTTTGGTGAAACCGTACATACTTTGAGACCATTTTCATTGGGAATGCCAAGACTATCCTCAGTCCAAAAAGAGACTCAGAGAATTTCTAGATTTGCCTCAACATAGGCCTTTAGCAATACCCCCAGTCCTGGAGGTTGTGGATGATGTATTTATGGAGTCCAGTTCAACTCCTGATACTTTACCCTCTACTCCTAGGAAACCGGACAGGTACTACAGAGTACCTGACTCTCACAAATTCCTTATCAAAAATCCTGCTGCTGACCCAGAGATTATCTCCCAGGGGCCTAATGGTATCAATGCAACTACAGCTAAGAATCCCACCCCTTCGGACAGGGATTCCAGAGCTTTGGACAGATGGGGTAAGAAAGTATATACTTCTGCAACTCTCACTATTAGGGCTTTGAATTGTCAGTTTCACATGCTGAAGTACCAACATATTATGGAACTTAATAAGCAAGAAATAGCTACCTTTACAGACTGTGCAGAAAATAAAAAATTACAAGAGCTTATGCATTCTGCAAGCCAAATCAGCAAGCATACAGTGCAGTGTGGCTTTGATGCCCTAGAAACATCTTGCAGGGCAGCAGTCACTGGTTCTGTACTGAGAAGGCATGCTTGGCTTAAGGAGCAGACCTTGCCAGACCATGTCAAATCAAAGTTATTAGACACTCATTTGAACAAGGACAATCTGTTTGGCACCAAAGCAGAAGAGGTTCTTAAAAAGATGGAGGAAAAAGCTAAATCTATGCAGACAGTCAAAGAATTCTTGCAAGTACAACCTCCTAGATTCAGTAGGCATTGCCCCTCGAAACATTGGTCCTTTCCAACCCCCTCAAGACCATCTCAAACTAGACCCAGGGGAAACAGACCCCTCCAGACTACAGTCTCAGGGTATGCAGAGATCTAAACAATGGAGTGCCTCCACCTCTAAAGCAGGGAGTGCTAAGCCACCCCCTTATGGAAAGAATTCCCAGTGACTTCTCAACTCTGCCCAGCTGCTTGTGCCCCTAGGAGGAAAACTTGCCCTTCATGCAAAAAAATGGATTTCCAGCACCAAAGACCGATGGGTCCTCAACATTGTATCCCAGGGGTACAAATTTTACTTCCACTCACTGCCAACCTCTAAAGGGTTCCCAGACCTTCCTCCAAACCAGTGGGCAGAGGCACAAAACCAAGTTCAATCCCTGCTCTCTATAAGGGCAATTTTACCTGTTCCTGCGGAACAGATAGGTCAAGGATTGTGTTCCAGACTTTTCCTGGTACCCAGAAAAGAGGGCTCTTGGTGCCCAATTCTAGATCTTTCAATTCTCATCACCTTCCTGGTGGTACCAAAATTCAAAATGCTCACCCTGCAGCAGCCTCTACCTATGCTAGCCAAGATGCCTGGTTAGTCACCCTAGACTTGAAAGAAGCCTATCTGCACATCCCTATAAGGGAGTCTTGCAGGAAATATCTACACTTCAGGGCAGGATCTATGCATTATCAGTTCTCTGCACTTCCCTTTGGCTTATCCACTGCTCCCAGAGTATTCACAAAATGCCTGGCTCAAGCCATTGCTTACTGCAGACAGAGAAATATTCAAATTTACCCATACTTGGACAACTGCCTGATTCAGGCAGACAGTCAGGAAATGCTGTTGCAGCACCTGACATCTGTAAAAAAAACCTTCTAAACTAAAATCAAAACTAGTCCCCAGTCAAAAGATTGTATTCCTGGGAGCAAGCTTGGACACAGCATCCCAAATGGCATTCCTCTCTCCAGAAAAACAAGCCTATCTGACAGACTATTTTACACAAATGGCCACCAGAACGCAGCTGTCCGCAAGGAAAATCCTGCAGGCTCTAGGGTTCATGGCCTCATGCATCCTACTGATTCCAAATGCCAGACTGTATATGAGGAAACTTCAGTGGTACTTAAAAAGTCTTTGGTGCCAAATTCTCAGGACCTGGAAACCGTCATTCCTATCATACCCTGTCTAAGGACAGAGTTTCTTTGGTGGGCAGCAACATGCAACCACAACAAGGGACTGCCCTTTACTCAACCCCACGCTGCCCAGACCCTAAGCACAGACACATCAGACTATGCCTGGGGGGGGGCACACATGAATGGCAAGTGCATTCAGGACCACTGGAGCCCAAGTCAAATTCATCTGCACATCAACGAAAAAGAGATGCTAGCTGTGCAGCACGCTCTGACAACACAGTTATGTGGTACATCAACAAGCAGGGGGGAACCCACTCTTACCCACTCTGCAGACTAGCCATGGCCATGTGGTACATGGGCTTGGACATGCAGGTCCATCTGCAAGCTCAATTCCTGCCAGGCAAACAAAACTCACTGGCAGACGACTTAAGCAGAAATCTCTTTGACCCACACAAGTGGCAATTAGAGCCCAGCACCTTCAACCTTCTGATTCAGAAATGGGGAACCACAGAGGTGGATCTGTTTGCCTCCCCTGCATTCAGCAGCTCAGCAAATTCTGCACCAGGACTCCTCACAGCAGGGCCTGAAAAGTGGATGCCCTATCCTTTCAGTGGGTAAATCTCTCAGTCTGTGCCTTCCCCCTCTGCCCCTTCTCTCAAGAGTATTACTCAAGATAAGACAGGACAGACCAAGGACAATTCTGATTGCCCCGGACTGGCCACGCCAGCACTGGTACCCACTCCTGCGCAGCCTGTCACCGGTGCCACCCTGGCACCTACACCAGAACCCAACCCTGCTGTCTCAGCAGGGGGGACAGATCTTGCATCCGCAACTGCAAACCCCAAATCTCGCAACCTGGCTTATTCCTTGAATTCTCCCCAAGTAACCAGCCTAAGCAAGCAGGTGCTGGACGTCATTCTTGACGCCAGAAGACCCAGTACAAGGAAATCCTATGTGGAAAAATGTACTGCTCCTGGATTCAGTCTAAAGTAGAGGACACAACTCTGCCCTCCTTGCCTCTAATCCTGGATTACTTAGCAAATCTACTCCACATAGGCCTATCCTTCTCCTCCATTGAGATCCATGCCTCTGCCATTTCGGCTCATTACAACACTGAGCCACCTCTCTTCTCAAACAGTTCCTGAGAGGGGCAAACAACTTAAGGCCGCCAAGGAGAGCACCCACCCCTGCTTGGGACCTTAACTTTGTACTGGAAAAGCAAACGCTTCCCCCCTTTGAGCCTGCAGTGTCAGCAGAGTTAAAATTCCTCTCTTGGAAAACAGCCTTGCTTCTGGCCATCACTTCAGCTAGAAGAGTGTCTGAGCTACAAGCACTCAAGGCTGTGGAACCCTTCATTATTTTCCATGCTGACAGGGTTTCCCTCAGGACTAATACTTCCTTTATGCCTAAGGTGGTATCCAGTGTGGCTCTCAACCAATCTGTCCATTTACCAGCCTTCTTCCCTAATCCTCAAAATAAAGGGGAAAGGATCCTGCACTCCTTGGACATGCACAGACAGCTCAGATTCTACATTGATAAGACTAAGCCCTTCAGGAAATCTGACCAGTTACTAGTCAGCTTTGCACCAGGGGCAGAGGGCAAGGCCATTTTAAAACAGACAATTTCCAAATGGATAGCAGACTGCATCCATTTCTGCTACAAGCACCATGGGGAACCAACCCCTCAGGGGGGTCAGAACACATTCCACTAGTGCAACTTCTACCTCTGCAGCATTCCTGAGGGGAGTCCCTACCAGGAACATCCTGGAAGCTGCTACCTGGCGTTAGGAGGGTGGCCTAATGGTTAAGGTGTTTGCCTTACAAACACAATGTGCAGGGTTTGAGTTTCACAAGGGATAATTGGCTAGGCTTACAATGACTTGCAAGGGCAGTTAGCCTAGTACTAACCTATGAACCTATGTATGCACCTTCACCAAGCATTACCACCTGCCTATCTTTTCCAAATCCAGGGCGGGTTTTGCAACAACAGTCCTACAGGGCATACTAGCCAGCCCCAACTCTTCTTGACTGTCTCCAGCCTCCTCCAGCTTTGGGAATCTACCCAAGTGTAATGACTGCAACAGTGAAACATGAAGAACATAGTACAGTTGTGTACACTTACCATAAGTGTAGATGTTCGAGTGTATTCACTGTTGCAGTCTTGGTTTCCCTCCCTCCACCACCCTTGTCTCTCTTTCCTCTCTCTATTACTCACCCCTTTCAGGGATATTGGTATTTACTTTTTACTGGTGGTGTTTTCCCCACCATAACTTAGCTTCCTATTTGGGTGGCTCCTGACATTTGAGACAAGAAAAACTAATGTAATGGTGCCAGCTGCCTGTTTTTATACCCCTGACGACCTGACATCAGTCCTGGAGCAACAGCAACCGACGCAGAAATGCTAAGTCTCTGGTATTCAGGCCGACTGAGGGCTACATGCAGGCAGATAACCCAAGTGTGATGACTGCAAGAGTGAATACACTCGAACGTCTACATTTATTGTAAGTGTACACAACTGTACTTTTAAATTTCCCTCCAAGTTCTAACTGCTGGCAGAAAACACAGGGCAAGTGAGCAGCTGCTCAGCATCAGCTGCAAACACGGAAGTTGTTTCTTCTTCTTCTCCTCTAAAAACTAAGGGCAAGCAGCTGCTTAGCCACTGCTCAGCTGCAAACAGGGAAGTTTCTCTCTTGTTTCTTTTTTTTTGTTTTTTTTATAAATAAATTGTGGATGAGTGATGCAACTTTTCTTTCTCCACAGGGTTGGGTCATGGATGATGCCCGAAAGCCAGGTGGGTGCAAGTGAGCTTGCGGACCCCTTGAGTTTATTGTACGGACCCCAGTTTCGGAAATGCTGCTCTAGAAATAGAGTGATAGGCCCAAAGACAAGAGAACAGAGATGAAGAAGCAATCACCTGATCATTCTCAGTCATCTGTTTTATCTTTGTCTCCAGCAGTGAAATCTTCCAAGCCTTCAGATCGGAATGCCCTTTTGAATCTGATTTCAGCCCCCCCTTCTGGAGCCAAGATTTTCCCAGGATCCTCTCTCTCGCAGGCAGTGTTTACCTTTTTTGCAAGAGAGACCTTAACAGAGATCCTCATGGTCACCTTCCAAATTGTCCATCAGGTATACCAGAAGCTTGACAGAAGCTGATATGGATAGAATGAAGAGGAAGTTCCTCAGGACCCATATTCAGTTGGGAGTTCTCCCAGTTCCATCTCCCATTGGATCCACAAGCTTTGGTCCCTCTCATTTACCTATGGCTACATCTACCCTCCTACCTGGATCTGACCTCCATTTTCAGGATTGTTGGATCTGAGCTCTTCTGGATTGTCCATGTCTGATCCGAAGTTGTGGTCTTAATCTACTCTGGTATCATCCCTGTCCCAGCTGGCTTTGATTTCTTTGGAGCCAAGTCTGGGGATAAGGCTGCAAAGCTGTTGGAGCTGTCCCCTTCTTCTCACATCGTCAGCATTAGATAGCTTGGCTCTGGCTTTGGTCTCTGAACAGAGCTGTGGTGGTTCCCTGAGCCATGCTGGTGTGGCAGCTTCAGCTGTTACTGGAGTGGTCTTGGGTTCTCCCTCATGTATGACTTCAAGGTAATGGAGAGAGCACTCTCCAAGGCTGGAGAGCAGACATCGTTACCTTTCTTGGCTCCACCTGCTCTGCAACTGATAGCCCTGGGTCCTGATCCTGCACAGTCTGTCCTTTTGGGACAGGCAGTTCATACTAAACCTTGAAACAGTCTGCATTCAGGAGACTTCTGAGTCCTCCATGAAGGTTTCCCCATAGAGGTGCCTTGGAAGTATGCTCATAAGAGGAGACGCATTGACTTACCACTTGAATCTTTGACAGAAGACACGGATTTCAGTGAAGGCGAGGGGTCCCTCTGCTCACCCCTTGAACATCTCATTCAGGGAGATCCTCGAGCTACTGAAACAGAAAAGAGGTTGGTCTTCTGAAGCCCCTTCCTAGGAGGAATCTGTTTTTCTTAAGGATTTCTGTTCTGGCTCAGCTACGCCCTGGGTGCTTTGCCCAGAGGAAGAGCTGCTGAATTTAATCTTCCACCAGGCATAGAAGGAACCAGACATTAATGAACTGATCCCCAAGAAATCAGACAAATAACTTATGGCCCCCAAAGGCAGTTTTTATAGGACCAAATGCCCAGCAGTGGATGCTGTGGTAGTAGTGGTAGCCACTAAGAAGGAGCTTGCAGAAGAAAGCTCTTCTGTTCATCTCCTCTAACTGAGAATCAAAGGCTTTGGACAGATTTTGGAGACATGTTTATGCTTCATCTGCCTTTGCATTAAGGTAGCTGAACTGTCTGGCACATGTGACTATGTTGCAAAGAGACTTGATCAGGGAACTTTTCTAAGTCTCTTTCTGGGTTAGTGTATGCAAAAATCAGAAAAAAACATGGATTCTGATCTGGCCATCCTTCAGTCCCTGTCGAACGCCTCCATACATCTTATATCAATTCCTGTGGAAGGTGTTTTGAGAACTGCAGGAACAGGCATTACAGTTAGAAGGCATGTCTGGAACCATTTGTGACTTTGAGGAGCATTTTAAGACGTCTTTTATCAATGTTCCAATTGATGAGTCCACTTTATTTAGATTTAAGTCAGTGACACACTCTCCAGAAGTGAATAGGGTAGGAAAACTCTTTCTACCATAGACATATTTCCCCACCTCCAAAGGACCTTCTCTAGAAACCAGAAAGGGGAGAAGGGAGTAAGAAACTGTGCTTTAGAAAATCTCAAGGTTTTTCCAATGATTCCTATGGAGATAGTCCCCTGAGGCAGAATTTATTTATTTCAGTTTGGTGACCGGGGACGTCCACTGAGCCCATGAGTGCCCGTTTTCAGTGGAGGCCCGGGGAGAAAAGCTCCAATATAACATAAAACATTAATGATACAAAAGTAAGTTACAAAAATAAAATACAGTTTACATGAATGAACATTCTGTATCAGACTTAGTTGACAAAGATCATTTTGATGTATCTGGAAGGCTGTATTGTGGAGAATCATTTAAGAAATACCTTCATAACAATTGAAGTGTAGTAACATTATACATAATCGATTAAAGTAAGAAAACAGTTTACATGCATTCATTCGACATAAGAAGCTATCTACAAGGTAGATATAGTATCTTCAGAAGCAATTGCAGAGAGCTAGAGACAGCTCAGGGAACTAGTTGTTGGGGTGTTAGAGAGATTAGGAGCCAAGGAGTAACACCTCCTTAGGGGAGTTGTTAGAAAGAATTAGACAGGGTGAAAGCAGGTGCATTTCCATTTGGAGTGCAAGTAAGTGAAAAGCTGGGTTTTAATGTTTTCTGAGTTATTGTCCTGAGAGTGGAAGGGAGAGAATTCCATTTCTTGCCTAGTGAGAAAGAGAGGAAAAGCTGGCCAGCAGGCCTTTTTGGTTTGTGGATAGTAATTAGGTTTTGATTTTCAGATCTAAGAGATCTATTGGGGGTGTAGGGGGGAAGAATGTTTATTAGAGCTGGACATTTATTTGGGTGAAATACAAGTCTGTGTGCTGTGGTAAGTTGGAGGTAGTCTAGATAATTAGGGAGTTCTAGCCAGTTTAGAGAATTAAGGGTATGGCAGTGATTGGTGGAGTTTTTAGATTTGGAGGCAAATTTGGAGATTTTGTTATAGCAGTTTTCCAGTTTAGAGGTGTTGGTGGCGGTCAGGTTAGTTAGAAGAGGGGCTCCATATAACAGGGATGGGAGGAGGTAAGTAGTAGCTAAAGTATGTCTAGTGGAGTTTGAAAGAAAGAGGTTGTTCCTATAAAGCATACCTAGCTTTTGATGGGTTTTCTTTATATTTTATTTTGTTGGATATTGATATTGAACTTGAGATGTTCATCAATAGTAATGCCAAGACGTTTTGCAAAGGGAACTACTTTAATGGGAGAGTTGGAATGGCTGAGGACTTTGAATTGTTGTCAAAAGAGAAAGTCTTGGAGGGAGAGAAAAGTAGAAGTTTAGATTTATTTGCATTTAGAGATGGGTAATTTTGTTGCATCCAGTATTCAGTAATAGAAAAGGCAGCTTGGGTTTTAGTCAGTAGTTCAGGGAGGTTTGAAGCAGAGCAGACTATCGTAGAATCGTCTGCATATTGAATGATTTTGGCATTAGGAATGGCAGAGTGAAGGTTATTGATAAAGATGTTACAAAGCATAGGTCCGAGGATGGACCCTTGAGGGATGCCAGTTGGGACAGAAAGAAATGAAGAGATGGTGCTCTTCCATTTAACTGCCTGAGATCTCTCTGACAGGTAGCTAGAGAACCAGGCGACAGTGTTTGGAGTGAAATGTAGGTTAGAGAGATGATAGATAAGGTGGTTATGAGAAACAATGTCAAAAGCCTTCGAAAGGTCGAGAAGAACTGTGGAAACTAAATGTCCTGAATCTCAGGCTTGGTTGACCATTTCTAAGAAGGAGAGAAGAGCGGTTATAGTGCTATGGCCAGGGAAGAAGCCATGCGGGGTAGATGTTAGGAGTTGGTTTTGGGTTAGGAAAGGCATAAGTTGGAGATGGATATATATTTCTAAGATTTTGGAGATTGGAGAGAGCAGAGCAGTGGGAAGGAAGTTTGAGATGTCAGTCTTTTTGCCACCTTTGTGGAAAGGAAGAATGTAAGCAGAACGCCATAGTTTGGGTACATATGACTCCTTTATAGATTTGTTGATTATGATGCTAACTGGGATTGCAATACTGTCGGCTGCGCATTTTAGGAAGGAGGTGGGAATATTATCAGGAGTATTGGAGCAAGGTTTAAGTTTGGATAGGAATCTTTTTATGAGATTAGTAGAGACTGGCTTAAGCTCAAACATAGGGTGGTTAGGTGGATTATTGTTAGGGAAGGTCTTGGTCAGGTTGGAGATAGTTTCAATAAAAAAATGAATTAAATTTGGAGCTTAGTTCAAGGTTGGATATACTTGGGTCAGGGCAGGGGTTATTCTTGGAGCCGGTGTTGAGAAGGGAGTTTATGAATTTCCAGAATTGTTTGGAGTTATTGTTATTGTTGGACTGGAGTTTAAAGTAGTATGATTTTTTTCCTTTGTGATGCATTGCATTGTGAGGTTACGGAGTTGTTTGTATATGAACAGGGTTTTAGGCAGTTTGTTGTTATGGTAAAGCTTCTAGGCTTTGTCCCTTTGAAGCATAATTTGCTTGGTTTCTTTGGAGAGCCATGGAGCGGTATTAGCTTTTATCCTTCTATTTTTTAGTGGTGCTAGGGAGTTTAGAGTGTCGAGAAAGACAGAGTTGAAGTGTTTTATTGCTTTATCAAGAGAAAGGATGTTTAGGATTTGCCAGTTTATTTGAAGATATTTGAGAAAGTTGAGGGGTTGAAGTTGCTAAGGTTGCGGGTGAGAATATACTGATGCTGATGGGGGGTAGAGGTAGTTGAACGATGTATGAGGGCAGGGAGGTGGTCGCTAATGGTGTCTGGAATGGTACCAGAGTAAGTTATTTTATTTGGATGGGTGACTAGGATCCAGTCTATAATGGATCCTGGGAGATTTGTTTTGTTGGGTCGAATGGTGGACAAGATTACTTGAGTGAAGTTATAGATGTTGATGGATAGGGAGGGAGAGGGATTATTGAACTTGTTCCATTTGAGATTTACATTCCCTAGAATATACGTTTTGTAATTAATTTCAGATGAGGCCCATAGGAGGATATCTTCGAGGGTAGAGATGTTGTTACTAGGGGATATATCAAAGGGCTATGATGCAGATATTTTTGTGCTTGTTCATTTTTAGTTGACCAACTTTTCGGTATTGTTGAATTGTGGGATAGGAATTTGGAGGGGAATTAAGGTAAGAAGATTAGAGTAGATAAGGGCAGTGCCGCCACCTTTTTTATTTAGTCAGTCAGTTCTGAGGGACTGAAATCCTTTAGGCAAGATTTCACAGTCAAAGATATGAGGTTTGAGCCAGGTTTCTGAGATGGCTAAGATGTCAGGTTGGTTGAGTTAGCCATACTTGAAAGTGGTGAATTTTATTGTTGAGACTTTGGGCATTGAGAGTGAAGAATGTTTTGGTATTGTGGGGAGAGGAGGGGGAAAAGGTGAAGGGGGGGGTTATTAGTAAGGGGGCTTGGCCCAGGGTTGGGATGGATATCCCCAACAAATATAAGGGTGTTGAAGGAAGGAGTTTTTAGCCATTTGGGTTTATTTTGCATACGTTTTGTAGGAAATAACATTAGTTTAGAGGTAAGTATTTTGGCTTTAGAAGTGATACTTTTAGGATAGAATAGGTGCAAGGGGTGGGGTTGAATAAGGAAAGAGGAGATGTAGTAGTAATGAGAGAATGAATATGGGAGCAACCTGGTGATTGTCAGTTTGAGATGAAGGTAGGTAAGGTGGAACATAGGAGGAGTATGAGGTGGCATAACATAGGGGAATTAGGAATGCAAGGAGGAAGCAGGGGGCATGGAGGGTGTGGAGAATAAAGGGAAGCATCATGGGACACAGGTAGTTTAATGTGTATAGTTTGAGGGGGTGAAGCAGGTGAGAAATAAGAGGGGATGGCGACAGAGCAGAAGTTTAACTGAAATTAAAATGAATCAGGGTGGGGGAGTTTAAAAAGGTGGGAGTAGAGAGTGTGTGAATGTGTTTATATAGGAGGAAGAGATGAGGAGTTGTGAAGAGGGAAAAACTTTAAGTGGGTAATTAGGTAGGATGTGGGGTACAAATTGGGAGGAGATTCTATTGGATAGTTGGGATTAGTGGGTGGAGAAAGGGTGGAATAAATGTAGAGGTGCTGGGGGCGGGTGGAAATTGGGGGCAGGGTATGGGAGCAGAGTGAGCCCGCAGGACGAACGGGGCGAGTAGAGCCAAGGAGGAGGAAAAAGTGCATCAGTGAAGGTGAGAAGAGATCTGAGGTGAGACCACAGTAAAGGCACTCAAAAGTTGAAGGAAGCAGATGTTTAACAAGAGCTTGGGGCTATACAGGGCAGAGAATGTGTAAAAGAGTTATTAACTAAATCTGGTGCTGAGAACAGGGCAGAGTTATGTTAAGGTAGTGCAGGCATACATAGGAGTGTAGGAAGAAGCAGGAAATGCTGCCACCTAGTAGCCAGACTGTGTAATTACAAAGATAGGCCTCAGATACAGGGGAAATGGGGAAGAGACCAGGAAGGTAGAGAGGGAGGATTACAACTAGGGTGGACTGCTAGCTTTTGCTCAATGGATTGCTGTACTAAAGGGCAATTTTAATTTACAGCTTAGTTTATAATAGGGTACATACACTTAATATTAATTCCTGGGGAGGCAAGGATGAGTATAGAAGCACAGCAGGAGTTCTTATATGCTGTCCGTTCAAGGGCGGGAAGCCAGGGATTCCAAGCAGAGAACTGGGAGGCACCTGGGGTGATAGTGATTTAACAAGGATACACTGTAAGAAAAGGGAATACGAAGAGCAGGTTTATACCTAGAAAACAAAACTACAGTAGCAAAGGTAAGGGAGGGAGAGAAAAAAAGGAATAATTACATCAATAGTAATGAGCTATCCCAAGAGAAGGTGGGTAGAAAGGAGAGAGCAGGAGGGAAAATATCAATACAACAATTTAACCATGGAAATGCAGCACAGTTCTAGACATTATACTATAGTTTATGCAATACAGTTTCAGACTTTAGCCATTAGGAACAATCAGTAGACAACATCTAGGTACATTATAGTTTAGAGCAGCACAGACTAGTATTTAAACTAAATATGCAGGACAAAAATCAAATCCACTAAAAACAAGGCATAAATAGTTTAGTGTAGAACATATATGGAGCAGGCATCTGTAAGTCGCAATGAAAAAAATAACATGTTGACAGCAATAACGGCAAGAAAACTGCTCAAAAATACCTCTGAGTTAAGCCTATGGTGTCAATAGCCAAGTACAAACATTTTATAGAGCAGTCCGGTATACTTCATAGTAAAAACAGAATTGCGAACATTAAAAACGATCAGAAAGACCACTCTGAGTTACCTGCAGGTCACCAACAGTGTCTAGGTACAAAATGTCTAAACACAATAGACACTTTAGTGCTGGTTAGGGTAACTCATGTTTATAACAGTTGCGGACGTTTTATCTGCAGCTTAGTGGCTAAGGCAGGGCACATAGGCTAAAAAGCTATGTTTATAACAGTTGCGGACATTTTATCTGCAGCTTAGTGGCTAAGGCGGGGCACATAGGCTGACAAGCTAATTTTGGAATTGGGACTACTCACTCATGCCTGTGTGGTATTAATGGGGGGAGCACTTAGAGAGAACTGTTTCTGGGGAGAAGAGGTAGTTGTAGCCGTATCCAGCGCACAACACTGGTAATGTTAAAGCTGACAGAAACAGCTGATGAAAGCCGTGTCTAGTTCGAGGAGCCAGTTACACGGTTACTGGGTTAAACAGCTGATAAAGCAGAGTCCAGGTTTGGAAGCCATTCCGCAGCTTCAGTTAACAATATCAGGAAATAAAACATACAGCGCCAGTATGGTTCTGGCATTGACTTGAGGCTGAATTGAAGTTAAAGTGGGGGAAAGCTAGCATTAATGCTGCTTAAATGTACAGAATACACAGAAGCAGGTCCGGGCACATTAACCAGGTACAATCGCTCTCAGAACAGCATGTAGAACCCGCAGGACTCACAGATTGGCCACAGATGGAGGGGGGATTCTCTGAACAGTAGAAAAGTAGAGCTGAAAGCTTGGTAATAGCTCGAGCAAGTGTATCGCTCTAGTAGTTGAGCCTGTAGGTAACCCAGAGGTATGGGCGACCAGACCCACGTGCAGTTATGGAGGAGCTCCCAGCTACGCCATGTACGTTACAAAGGGCCAGAAAGCACAGCAGAGGCACGTAAGTAAGGCTATCTGAGTATTCTGTTTCTCTGAACCCACAACAAGCATAAAACACAATGTATACAGTCTAATAATTAATTAATTAAAGCAAACACTCACCCATAAACGGAGCCAGCAGCCTACACAATACTGGACCGGAGGGGATAGGAGGGTATTTAAAAATGGCGCCACAAGTCCTGGGACTGTATTATAGAGTTGGGGGTGGAGAAAGTGTAAGGGATTGAGGCAAGGATGTGAGAGTAGAGCCAAGGTGTGAGGAGAAGAGGGAAGGTGTAAGGGGAGGATAAGTGTATGTGAAAGAATGTAAGGGTAGATACAAAAATGCGAGAGTAGAGCCAAGGTGAGAGGAGAAGAGGATAAGTGAAAGTGAAAGAATGAAAGGGAACAAGACAGGGATAGAAGTGAGCAGGCTATGAGCCAAGGAGAAAGTGCATCAGTGAAGGTGAGAAGAGATTTGAGGTAAGGAGACTGCAGTAAAGACACTCAGTATTAGAGTTGAAGGAAGCAGATGTTTCACAAGAGCTAGGGGCTCTACAGGGCAGAGAAAGTTTAAAAGAGTTATTAACTAAATCTGGTGCTGAGAACAGGGAAGTGTTAGGTTAATGTAGTGTAGGCATACATAGGGATGTATAAAGAAGCAGGAAATGCTGCCACCTAGTGGCCAGACTATGTAATTACAACGGTAGGCCTCGGACACAGGGGAAATGGGGAAAAGACCAGGAAGGTAGAGAGGGAGGATTACAGCTAGGGTGGACTGCTAGCTTTTGCTCACCGGGTTGCTGTACTAAAGGGCAATTTTAATTTACAGTTTAGTTTATAATAGGGTACATACTCTTAATATTAATTCCTGGGGAGGCAAGGATGAGTATAGAAGCACAGCAGGAGTTCTTATACACTGTCCATTCAAGGGTGGGAAGCCAGAGAACTGGGAGGCACATGGGGTGGTAGTGATTCAGCAAGGATACAACTTAATATTAATTCCTGGGGAGGCAAGGATGAGTATAGAAGCACAGCAGGAGTTCTTGTACGCTGTCCATTCAAGGGCGGGAAGCTAGGGATTCCAAGCAGAGAACTGGGAGGCACCTGGGGTGGTAGTGATTCAGCAAGGATACACCATAAGCGGAGCCAGCAGCCTACACACTACAGGACCGGAGGGGATAGGAGGGTATTTAAAAATGGCACCACAAGTCCTGGGACTGTATTATAGAGTTGGTGGTGGAGAAAGTGTAAGATGAGGGAGAGGGATTGAGGCAATGATGCAAGAGTAGAGCCAAGGTGTGAGGTAGGCATCACCCTTGTGACAGAGGAGGCCCACACAGTGAAGGCTTCTGGGATCATTTCTCCATGAGGTCATTCCAGTGCCCCTGAGTGGTTGCCCAACAGCTACTCTCTAGAGGCAGTGGGAGAGAGGGTGTTTCTCTCTCTCATCAAAGATGACTGGGTGCAGAAAATAATTACCTGAGGCTAGTTCATATCCATTCTATATCCACCCCCTCTAAGAAAGAAACTCCCTAACATACCACCATCTCAGATAAAGCCTCAGCATTAAAAATAAAAAAGTTGTTAGACACTTAAGGGGTCATTTGCATATATCTCATGGGACTCTGTTACAGGAGATTTACATCTGTGACAGACGTTCAAAGAATCTAAACTTCAATCACCCTGCATACTGCTAGAACACTCAGGGCAGTTTTAGCATTTTGGGGGTCCCCAGCAGATGTCAAACTGAAGGCCTTCTGGGCACTTCCAGTCTATCACATATCACCCTGTCACTGCCACCCCTCCTGAGGAACCTTGTAGTTCATGCTGCAAAGTTTTAGTAGTATGCACAAACTGATCAGTAGCTACAACGCTGTTACATTATGAAAGGCCTGTGTACGATACTATGTTAGCCCGTCTTACAAAGGGTCATTAACAGTTATAGGAATTTAGTTATGTCATTGGTACATTACAGCAGTTCTATGTATAGGGTTGAACTTAGGTAAAATGGTGCCCAGGGCACTGTCTACTGCCCCCCCCCCCACACACACAAACATACATCCTCCAGTGCTCTTTTTTGCCCACACCCTCCTCCCACAGTCTTGGGCTCTACATACCATGTGAATTACTTTTTTCTTCCTATTCTCAAATGTTGTTTTACTCTTAGGCTTTTTCAAGAATTCATGACTTTTTGTATGCACTGAAGGTCATTTTCATCTTTTTCCCACAACTTTTTCATCCACTTTTCTTGACCAAGACAGCACAGTAATAACTACTTGGGAAATAACTCAGTTAAGCTGGGACTCACAGAAGTTATGGGGTTATAGATGCCCTGGGGTGCATTGTAGAACATTTTCAACCTTTTAATCCAGTGGTGACCTAAACAAAATTAATAAATAAATTATTTATTTATTTATTTACATTTGTTGACCAGGAGTGTCCGACTGGACGTAGGTCCATTTTCAGCGGAGGCCCGGGGAGCAAAGCTCCACAGTTAAAATAAACAGACAGTAGTTACATTGGATTACATAGCAATTAATTTAACATAGCAATTAATTGCAAACATATTTACAGATGAACATAGTACATCAGTAGACAACTAGAATCTTTATCTGTGAAGTACATAATAGACATTAACAAATGTTACAATAAGAAGTTCCTGCTGTATAATAAGTACTAGGCTTATGAGCATCTGAGCTTGCTATAATCAAGGTAGTAAGTGGGGTGGAAAGAAAGGTAGTGGTTGGATGGGGTGGGTGATATTAGAGTGGGAGTTGCAAGGGCATAGCCAGCATGTTTTTAGATGCGCTTTTAGTAAAGTTTTGAAGTGGGTGCATGATGGTACAGAGGTAATTGTGGGTGGGAGTTCCGTAATTTGGCTATGGTGCAAGAGAATTGTGCTTCACCAGCAGAGTTATTGGCTTTAGTAATCTGCAAGAGATTTTTGTTGCTGGATCTTAGTGGTCTGGTGTTGCGATAGGGTTGGAGTAGATTCTGGAGGGATGGGACATTTAGTGGATGGTTTACTAGTTTGTGGGCGAGTGAGAGTTGATACCATTGAAGGAGGTGAGGGAGTTCAAGCCAGCCCAGTTCAGCAAGTGAGAGACAGTGGTGACTACGGTAGGATGCCCCTGTGGCGAATTTGGCGATTTTGTTGTAGCAGGTCTCTAGCTTGTTTAGATCGCATTGCCTTAGGTTGGTATATATTGGAGAGGCATAAAGTAGTGTGGAGATAAGGTGGGAATTTGCAATTGAAATCTTTGCTGCTTCGGTGAGAAGTTGCTGTATAACGCTCCTAGTTTTTTGTGGACTTTTTTTATGGTCATGGATATGTGAATGTCAAATTTTAGTTTATTGTCTATTTCCACTCCTAGCAATTTGGTGTGTTCAGTTGGGTATATAGTGGTGTTGTCTTTGGCTGTGATGTTAAAGTGAGAGTTGTTTTGAGTATGTTTGGTGGGTTGGAAGATGAGTAGTTTAGTTTTGTTTGGGTTGAGTATTAATTGGGCATCGGATAACCAAGTTTCAACAGAGGAAAAGGCTTCCTGTGTGACTTTTTGCATTTTGGGTAGGGACTGGGCTGAGCAGATGATGGTTGAGTCATCTGCGTATTGTATGAGTGTGCCATGTTTGGTGGCAGAGGCTAGATTATTGGTGAAAACAGAGAAGAGTAGGGGTCCAAGGATGGATCCTTGGGGAACCCCTATGGAGACAGGTAGTTGGCGAGATATGTCATTCTGCCATACAATGGATTGTTGGCAGTCAGACAGGTAACTCTGAAACCAGCTGGTGACTGATTGAGAGAAGGACAGGTTATTGAGGACAGAGATGAGTTGTTTGTGTGGGACCATGTCAAATGCTTTAGATAGGTCTAGGAAAGTGGCAGAAGAGAGATAGCCATTGTTTTTGTGCTGAATGATAGTGTTAGTAAAGGAGAGTAAGGCAGTGGTGGTGCTATGGTTTGGTCGGAAACCATGCTGAGTATTGGAAAGGAGGTTGTTCATAAGGAGGTAGTCTGATACCTGAGAGTGTATGCATCTCTCTAGTATTTTGGAGAGTTGAGAGAGAATAGCTGTGGGGTGGTAATTGGTTAGTTCTGTGGAGGGGAATTATATGTGATACTTTCCACAGTGTGGGAACGTAACTTTCTGACAAAGATCGGTTAATGAAGATGGATACTGGGTAGGCCAGAGCATCAGCTGCGATTTGTAGGTATTCACGTGGGAGGTTGTCTGCTGCTAATTTGGTGGGCTTAAGTTTGGTTAAGAGTTTTTTTATGTTGGAGGTAGGTACCGGAGAAAAAGAGAAGGCAGTGGCGAGATTACTAGTTGAAGGTGTGGGTTGGAGGGGAGGGGGGGGTTGTGTTGTTTAGCTAGTGATAGTATGGTTTGTGTGAAGTGTGTGTTGAATAAGGTAGCAATATTTTTGGAGGAGTGAGGGATGTTAGGAGAAGGGGTACTGACTTTACCTGGGTGGAGGATGGAGTTTATGGAGGACCAGAATTGTTTGGGGCTGTGTTGGGAGGAGTCTAGTGCAGACTGGTAGTATTGGAATTTGTCCTGTTTTATTAGCTTTTTGACTCTATTGCGTAGTTCTAGGAATTTCTGTCTAGTTGAGGGGGTTTTGGTTTTGCGCCAGTGCTCCCAGGCTTTATCCCTGTTTTTCATTTCTGACTTTGTGGTTTTCTTTAGCCATGGGGACGGTTGTGCTTTGGTTTTGGAAAGTCTTATGGGGGCATGGTAATTAAGGATGCTCAGGAAGGTAGTATTAAAAAATTCAAGTGCGTCATCAAGACTGAGGTACTTTAGAGGATGCCAGTTACATTCTTTGAGGGATGAGATGAATGTGAGTGGGTTAAAGTTTAGTTTTTTACGTATTTGACGGTAGATGACATGATTAGCTTGGTATAGGTATTTTTTGAGTAGGAATGTTGGGGAGTGATCACTGAGGCTATCTGATAAGAAGCCTGTTATATATGACTGGGGGCTCTTACTGACTAGTATCCAGTCCAGGGTAGTGTGCTTGCTGGAGTTTTTATTTATCCTTGTTGGCGACTGGACTAGTTGGGTGAAGCCATGAAGGGTTACATGATGGGTTGGATGGTTGCCAGAACAGGATTGCCAGCCAATATTGAAATTGCCTAAAATTATAGTTTCTTGGGGAACATGGTGGGTAGACCAGCTGAGGAGGTTTTCTAGTGGAGGGATGTTTTGGCCAGGTGGGAAGTAGCATCCAATTATGTCGATGGTTTTGTTTTGGTTTATTTTGAGGTTGGTATATATTATTTCTTCATTGCCTATTTGTGGAGCTGATGATTTTAAGATCTGGATGTTTAGATGCTGTTTAAATATTATAGCTACACCACCTCCTTTCTTGTTTAGCCAGTATACTCTTAGTATGCCGTAACTGGTAGGGAGTATTTACTCACTGGTAATGTGAAGTTTTAGCCAGGTTTCTGTCAGGGTGACTATATCTGGGGAGTACAAGTCTATGGTGGCATGGAGTTCATGGACTTTGTTGGATATACTTCTAATATTTAGGCTTAGTAGAAGGAAGTCACTTGGCTTTCTATTGGCTGTGATATGGGAGAAGTTGTGGTTTCTAGTCTGATTATGAGGATTGGGGTTGGAGATGGTAGAGCCAGGGTTGGGGTGGATGTCTCCACTTAGGGCTAGTTTTGGTATGCAAGAGGTTATTAGTTTTTTCAGTTTTTGAATGTGTTTATTAGGGAAACTTTATAATTGTGCTGTGTGGGTAATAGGTACGGTGGGAGGGTTACTATGTTAAGTTGTAGGGATGCTTTATGTTTTAGTAATATAGTTGGTAGAATATGTGGGGGGTGTATAGGGATGGTTCTTGAGTTGGTGGGAGGGGAGCTGAGTGAGGGTAAGACATGAGTGGTGGTGTGATTAGTAGTACAGTGGTAGTGGTTGAGTGGGGGAATGATGGAGCTTTGGTAGGATGTAAGATATTCAAGGAGAGTGCATGCAGTGAGCATAGGGTAAGGTATGCTTGTACATGTTAGTTGAGGAAGTGTGATAGTAGTGGGAAGATGGAGGAGGTAGTGTTGGGTTAGTGCTGTGGTTGGCTATTGGAAAGATGGGAGGGGTTTGTGAGTGTAATAAAGGTAGGACCACTGAGGGTGGGAGGGAATAGGAGGCAGGGTGGGGAGCGAAGTGGGTAGAGACCCTGTTAGTTGCTCTTAAGAGGGGTCTGGAAACAATCAGGTAACAGAGTAAACTGATAAATGAACATATGATAGTGACAAAAGGTGGTTGTAGTTTTAAACATGATGCCTGCCAGGCTACCACAGGTAATATTTATTAACTTTGGGACTGGCTTAAGGTAATAGACAGGGAAGGTGGGGTGTGAGCAGGCAGTTCTTTTGTACTGCTGCTAAAGAGCCAAAGCAAAGACAAGTTTGTGTTTAAGAAACAATCAGAATTGACCAAGGACTGCTCTGAAACTGCAAGTCATTTTCTTAACCATTTCTCAGGTGGAAAAACAGGATAACCTTGTATCAGTAGGCTACTGTGGTCCCAGTTTAAATTAACAAACACACAGTATTGATCAGTTATGGATACTATTTGCTAACAGAAGGGAATAAGAGAGAAAGTGGAAGGTGTGTGTGTATAAGTGTAAGCCAAATCAGAGTGCTCTCCAGGGGAAAATGAATATAAAAGGTGGTACCGCAGTTGAATACTTAAGAGTGGTGTTAGGTCTACAAAAGAAGAGTACAGAGAGGAGTAAGCACTTTTGAGATGCGAAACATATATTATAAAGATTACAAAAAACAAACTGAGCAAATAGCTACTGCATACAGGAAAATATGTCTTGAACCAACTACTAGTATATGCAGATACTGAGCCAATTGGAAAAACATCTGTTAGAAGAAACCTCATCAGATAGTTATGCAGTCACAGATAAAAATATAGCGAGCAGCACTCTGTCCTAGGTCTCTAATGTGATTCTATCCACTAGTAACAGTACAATTATATAGAAATAATTAGACACCAGTATGAGCTGTCTACACACAACACATTTACATGAGTAACATTAGTGAACAAGGTGCAGCTATGCAAATAGACCATACTATTATACTAAAAACAACTTGGTGCAGACAAAATGCTAGCATGCCATAGTAACTTCGAATAATAAAGCATAAATCGTGTAAAATGTCTAACACAATTCAACATAAATAAACATATACAGTTGTAAAATGTCTAACACAACTCAATATAAATAGGCATATACAGTTGTAAAACACTTACTGGACAGACAGTGAGCTAAAATAAATAAGAAAAACATTTCAGTCTTAGTTTTTTTTTCTTTCAAGGAAGACGTACGTTGCACCTAAAGCTTAATGTTCATAGCTGACAAAATAATAACACACAATAAACTAACAAGACAGCTGTTGTTAGGATACAGATATCTTACAAGCATATCTGGGAATTCTGCCTGCCTCCTTAATCCCCCAAAAAGACAGTCACTTCCTGTGCATTCCTCTGGTGTTAGATTAGGATGAAAGCAGGGGTTAAAACTGCTACATCTATGTATTTCAGGTGACTGTTATCATAGATATACATAGCATGTCTCCTCACCCCTACCCCTGAAAATCAACCACCTGTATAAGCGTTTGATGTGTTATTGTGAGGAAAGTGCAAAATAATGATTACAGTGATTACTCCTTTTCTCTGTGAATTGTGTGAACTTGGAGTTAGTATTTTATTTATTTATTTTATTTTACATTTGTTTACCGGGATAGTCCGACTGGATACATGTCCATTTTCAGCAGAGGCCCGGGGAGAAAAGCTCCACATAGACAAACTTACATAGATTACACAGAAGTTAGCAAACAATTATAAAAACAAAGTGATTATATACAATAGCTTAGTAGTGTTCCCCAGTAGGGACTCACAATTCTCATGGACAGACACTATTAAAAGTAAGTAGTTAGTATATGTAATTAGCAAGAGGAGTGTGGGGTTGGGATGCAAGGTGGCTTGCCCCCTGCAAAAAAAAGTTTTGTTTTTTGTTGTTGTGTTGGAAAATTGCATGTGCTGGGGTTCTTTCTCAGCACATGCATGGTAGCATGTCGACATTCAGTTTATCAACCTTTTCTGGTCAGTGCTTTGACTGTCAACGTTTGGGTCTCTCAGTGTAAATTGTTAGACATTATATATATATATATATATATATATATATATATATATATATATATATACACACACACACACACACACACACTACATAAATGGAATTTTCTTTTCAGCTTGGGTCTACCCTTTTGTGGGATGGCAGAGAACCAGAGAGACCATGGGGAGCCCACAGTATATTTCTAGGCATCACCTGATTGTTGCTGTGGACAGAAAGGATGGCCTGTTTTACAGTGATGATAGAAAAGTTTTTTTTGTGCTGGAGTTCAGTAATCAGTGGCATTATCCCCAAATTGCAAAAAAAAAAAAAAATCAGCGGTATCCGAAAGCCTTTGAACAACACAAGCACAAGTCCAAAAAGCATAAAATAAGCAAAGACTAGGCTCCAAGTTCTCCAATGAACCTTCAAACACTTTTATTTGATTAATACAGACACACAAGCGCTTTTGCATAAATGCTTCCTCAGGTGTATGTCATAATTAGTAAAAACACCCTTCTTATACCTTAGAGTAATGGTCATCTGACCTTTTCATATCTATTTAAAGGTATACATATCTTATAACTAGTGCTTCATTTAAAAACAAATAATACATATAATTTTAAAACATATATAAATACATAAAAACATATTTAAAATAATATTTAAACTATATCATTACCTACGTAATGGCCTATTTTTTAAAATGGGTCTCATAGGAATATGGTCATTAAGTCCATGTCCTACATTCGCTCTCAATCTAACTATCCGTTCTGCCTCTAAGCTCTCAGTCCTCCCCCTTATGTTACCTCCTCTCAAATTTTCAAAACATTTTCCTATATCCACAAACTTAAAGGAATGTCTATCATCAATTTCATACATATGCTTTGTCAATGCATTAAATGCATTTCTCTTTCGAATGTGATAAACATGTTCCCTGATTCTATCTTTTAATTGTCTGTCCGTCTTTCCAACATAGAATTTGTAACAGAGTTGACAAACAGTAAGACATACCACATGAACAATATTACATGTGGCGGTAATCACAAATTCAAACTTCTCTCCAGTATCAGGGTGTTTGAATATCATATCATCCATCAAGTATGCACACATTTGACACTTCCCACAAGGTTTGGTGCCCTCCTTCCCTTTTGTTGGGGTAACATCTCTTGTGTGACAGAGTCGTCTCCTCAATGTTTTTTTTTATTTTTAAACATAAACTGAGGTGTCTTTTCCAAATATTTACTTACCTCCCTATCATTGGTTAGAATATTGCAGTGTCTATTAATAATACTAATATATTCCTTTATATCCCTTGAATAAGTAAAACACATCCTTATTTTATTGACACTTTCATAATTCCTTACTTTTTGTGTGTCATCTCTCTTTCTTTTTTGAGAAATATGGTTTAGCTTTGGTAGCTCTAAGTCTTGTAACTTTATTTATATTTTTATTAACCAAGCTTTCATCATACCCTTTCTCTAGCAGATTCCTACCTACTCCTTTAATCTGTTTTTCAAACTCATCTTCCTTTACGTTCAGTCTAGACTCTCTTAAACATTGATTGTATGCTGCATTTCTAAAAATATACTTTGGATGCATGCTTGTTTGGTTAACTATCGGAACCTGTCTACAAAATTTCTGATTTTAACTTTTTGCCACCTAACGGGGCCTGTTTATAAAATTGTTAGTTGTAGTTTTTCAACAATTAGGCATTTTTTGTGATGAATAGTGTTGATCATAGCAGCATGGTACTATTGGTGGGTGAATAATGAAAATGTGGGTGGCTTTGTGGTAATCTTATTTTGTATATTCTCTTTTGTTGCCGTATGTTTTTAGACTTTCTCCCAGGGAGTTCAATTCCTATGGTGCCAGAAGAGGTAATGATGCTGTGATGACAAGAGGAACATTTGCAAATGTTAAGCTTGTGAACAAGTTCATTGGCAAAGCATCTCCTAAAACAATTCATTTCCCATCGGGTCAAACCGTGAGTGTTCATTTGTATTTGTTTTGTTTTTTTTTGTTTTGCTGCCAGGATGATACACTTTTAATCTTTGATTCATTTTGAAAGCTGTTATTAATTGCTGCTGCTTTCTGTTCCATTAATAGTTGGATGTATTTGATGCTGCAGACCGGTATCAGAAAGAAGGTATTCCATTAATTATTCTAGCTGGAAAGAAGTATGGATCTGGCAGTTCGAGAGACTGGGCAGCCAAAGGACCTTATTTATTGGTAAAGATTTGTTTATATATATATATATATATATATACAAATGTACTCTCTTTTTTTTAAGTCAGTAATCAAAATATCTGTGGGTTAAGATAGAAATTCCAAAAAGATGATGTTTTATTGGCTGTCAAGAAGACATTAGGTATTGCATGCTAATTTCAGGGAAGGGTAGTTGATTCCACAGGCCTGGAGGAAGGGAAACAAAAGAAAGTATGTACAGTCTTTCAAGATGAGTCTTGGCAACAACTAACAGCCTCTCACTTGATCTGAAAGTCTCAGAAAGGTCTAGTTCAGAGCTATATCAGGTAGACAGGACCCAAGTTCTGCTGGACTTGGAAGGTCATTAATAGAATTTTATAAACAGTCCTGGCAACCCTGCAAGTCACTCAAAGCATTTACGTAGCTGAAACTAGAAGCTCCTGCCAGAAGCCTTTTTGCAGAGTACTGAATTCATTAGAGTCAAGGCAGGTTACCATCTGTAAAGCCAGTGTATAGGTTGTTGTATCTTTCGGCTTTTCCCGGTTAGGGGTCGCCACAGCGGAACTCCGGTCCGCTAATGATTGGCAGTGGATTTTTTATGTACAGAGTTGCCAGCCCTGACGCATAGCCTTCAACGAAAGTACGCTCATTCACGCATGTCTCCCCACAGAAGACGCTTTAGCTGAGAATCGAACAGGACAACGTCTTACTGTGAGGCGACAACGCTACCGCAGCACCACCACCGCAGCTAAAACCAGTGTATAGGGCTTTACATTAATCAAAATGGGAAGAAAATGGAGTGTGAATAACCGTTAATGGGCTCAGTGCTGGAATCAGGTCCCGAATTCTGACATTTTGACAATAGCCACCACCTGCTCTTTAAACATAAGCCTCTCATGTAGAGTCGCATCCATATCATGAGCACAAAAGGCATTACCCCCCCCAAAAAAAAGATAAATGGAGAAGGGAAAGGAAAATGCAGTGGACAGAACATAACGTAAGCTGGCATCAGCTCTTTCTTCACTAGGCTGAACGTCAGACAGCTGTGGACCAACAATTAAAGGATAGAATCCAATTAGTCTTCTGTGGCAGTAAAATCTGATGGTGATTTTTGATAAATAATGGTATAGCTGGATATCATTGATAGCTGATACTTATTCTTGAATGATCTCCCTAAGTGACAGAATGTAGGTTTTTAAAAGAAATGACCAGCGTGCTGATGGTTTAGAAGGATAAAGCCTTTACTACAACCCAAGCAACCCATGTTTGTCCTGTGCCTCTGGCACT